>NW_025063806.1:0-172225 GCF_018153295.1 Drosophila grimshawi | reverse complement strand
GATCTTTGGAACAAAACTGCATTAAAATAATTTGACTTCCGACTCATCTAAGAAGGATATTAAAGGATATTCTTCGATAAATAGAAAATATATGGAAAGCATTAAATAGGGTCTACCTTGAAATAAATGGCCATATCTTCGTCAAAAATTGCCCCATTTCAATTATAAAGGTGTTTTAGAATTCCCTCGATCTTTGGAACAAAACTGCATTAAAATAATTTGACTTCCGACTCATCTAAGAAAGATATTAAGGGATATTCTTCGATAAATGAAAATATATGGAAAGCATTAAATAGGGTCTACCTTGAAATAAATGGCCATATCTTCGTCAAAAATTGCCCCCATTTCAATTATAAAGGTGTTTTTAGAATTCCACTCGATCTTTGGAACAAAACTGCATTAAAATAATTTGACTTCCGACTCATCTAAGAAAGATATTAAGGGATATTCTTCGATAAATAGAAAATATATGGAAAGCATTAAATAGGGTCTACCTTGAAATAAATGGCCCATATCTTCGTCAAAAATTGCCCCATTTCAATTATAAAGGTGTTTTTAGGAATTCACTCGTATCTTTGGAACAAAACTGCATTAAAATAATTTGACTTCCGACTCATCTAAAAGATAGTTAAGGGATATTCTTCGATAAATAGAAAATATATGGAAAGCATTAAATAGGGTCTACATTGAAATAAATGGCCATATCTTCGTCAAAAAGTACCCCATTTCAATTATAAAGGTGTTTTTTTAGAATTCACTCGATCTTTGGAACAAAACTGCATTAAAATAATTTGACTTCCGACTCATCTAAGAAAGATATTAAGGGATATTCTTCGATAAATAGAAAATATATGGAAAGCATTAAATAGGGTCAACCTTGAAATAAATGGCCATATCTTCGTCAAAAATTGCCCCATTTCAATTATAAAGGTGTTTTTAGAATTCACTCGATCTTTGGAACAAAACTGCATTAAAATAATTTGACTTCCGACTCATCTAAGAAAGATATTAAGGGATATTCTTCGATAAATAGAAAATATATGGAAAGCATTAAATAGGGTCTACCTTGAAATAAATGGCCATATCTTCGTCAAAAATTGCCCCATTTCAATTATAAAGGTGTTTTTAAAAATTCACTCAATCTTTGGAACAAAACTGCATTAAAATAATTTGACTTCCGACTCATCTAAAAAAGATATTAAGGGATATTCTTCGATAAATAGAAAATATATGGAAAGCATTAAATAGGGTCTACCTTGAAATAAATGGCCATATCTTCGTCAAAAATTGCCCCATTTCAATTATAAAGGTGTTTTTAGAATTCACTTGATCTTTGGAACAAAACTGCATTAAAATAATTTGACTTCCGACTCATCTAAGAAAGATATTAAGGGATATTCTTCGATAAACAGAAAATATATGGAAAGCATTAAATAGGGTCTACCTTGAAATAAATGGCCATATCTTCGTCTAAAAATTGCCCCATTTCAATTATAAAGGTGTTTTTAGAATTCACTTGATCTTTGGAACAAAACTTGCATTAAAATAATTTGACTTTCGACTCATCTAAGAAAGATATTAAGGGATATTCTTCGATTAATAGAAAATATAAGGAAAACATTAAATAGGGTCTACCTTGAAATAAATGGCCATATCTTCGTCAAAAATTGCCCCATTTCAATTATAAAGGTGTTTTAAGAATTCACTCGATCTTTGGAACATAACTGCATTAAAATAATTTGACTTCCGACTCATCTAAGAAAGATATTAAGGGATATTCATCGATAAATAGAAAATATATGGAAAGCATTAAATAGGGTCTACCTTGAAATAAATGGCCATATCTTCGTCAAAAATTGCCCCATTTCAATTATAAAGGTGTTTTTAGAATTCACTTGATCTTTGGAACAAAACTGCATTACAATAATTTGACTTCCGACTCATCTAAGAAAGATATTAAGGGATATTCTTCGATTAATAGAAAATATAAGCCAAACATTAAATAGGGTCAACCTTGAAATAAATGGCCATATCTTCGTCAAAAATTGCCCCATTTCAATTATAAAGGTGTTTTAAGAATTCACTCGATCTTTGGAACATAACTGCATTAAAATAATTTGACTTCCGACTCATCTAAGAAAGATATTAAAGGATATTCCTCGATAAATAGAAAATATATGGAAAGCATTAAATAGGCTCTACCTTGAAATAAATGGCCTTATCTACGTCAAAAATTGCCCCATTTTATTTATAAAGGTGTTTTTACAATTCACTCGATCTTTGGAACATAACTGCATTAAAATAATTTGACTTCCGACTCATCTAAGAAAGATATTAAGGGATATTCCTCGATAAATAGAAAATATATGGAAAGCATTAAATAGGGTCTTCCTTGAAATAAATGGCCATATCTTCGTCAAAAATTGCTCCATTTCAATTATAAAGGTGTTTTTAGAATTCACTCAATCTTTGGAACAAAACTGCGTTAAAATAATTTGACTTCCGACTCATCTAAGAAAGATATTAAGGGATTTTCTTTGATTAACAGAAAATATATGGAAAGTATTAAATAGGGTCTACCTTGAAATAAATGGCCATATCTTCGTCAAAAATTGCCCCATTTCAATTATAAAGGTGTTTTTAGAATTCGCTTGATCTTTGGAACAAAACTGCATTAAAATAATTTGACTTTCGACTCATCTAAGAAAGATATTAAGGGATATTCTTCGATTAATAGAAATTATAAGGCAAACATTAAATAGGGTCAACCTTGAAATAAATGGCCATATCTTCGTCAAAAATTGCCCCATTTCAATTATAAAGGTGTTTTTAGAATTCACTTGATCTTTGGAACAAAATTGCATTAAAATAATTTGACTTCCGACACATCTAAGAAAGATATTAAGGATATTCTTCGATTAATAGAAAATATAAGCCAAACATTAAATAGGGTCAACCTTGAAATAAATGGCCATATCTTCGTCAAAAATTGCCCCATTTCAGTTATGAAGGTGTTTTTAGATTTCACTCGATCTTTGGAACAAAATTGCATTAAAATAATTTGACTTCCGACTCATCTAAGAAAGATATTAAGGGATATTCTTCGATAAATAGAAAATATATGGAAAGCATTAAATAGGGTCTACCTTGAAATAAATGGCCATATCTTCGTCAAAAATTGCCCCATTTCAATTATAAAGGTGTTTTAAGAATTCACTCGATCTTTGGAACAAAACTGCATTAAAATAATTTGACTTTCGACTCATCTAAGAAAGATATTAAGGGATATTCCTCGATAAATAGAAAATATATGGAAAGCATTAAATAGGCTCTACCTTGAAATAAATGGCCATATCTTCGTCAAATATTGTCCCATTTCAATTATAAAGGTGTTTTTAGAATTCACTCGATCTTTGGAACAAAACTGCATTAAAATAATTTGACTTCCGATTCATCTAAGAAAGATATTAAGGGATATTCTTCGATTAATAGAAAAAATAAGCGAAACATTAAATAGGGTCAACCTTGAAATAAATGGCCATATCTTTCGTCAAAAATTGCCCCATTTCAATTATAAAGGTGTTTTTAGAATTCACTTGATCTTTGGAACAAAATTGCATTAAAATAGTTTGACTTCCGACACATCTAAGAAAGATATTAAGGGATATTCTTCGATTAATAGAAAATATAAGCCAAACATTAAATAGGGTCAACCTTGAAATAAATGGCCATATCTTCGTCAAAAATTGCCCCATTTCAATTAAAAAGGTGTTTTTAGAATTCACTCAATCTTTGGAACAAAACTGCATTAAAATAATTTGACTTCCGACTCATCTAAGAAAGATATTAAGGGATATTCTTCGATAAATAGAAAATATATGGAAAGCATTAAATAGGGTCTACCTTGAAATAAATGGCCATATCTTCGTCCAAAATTGCCCCATTTCAATTATAAAGGTGTTTTAAAAATTCGCTTGATCTTTGGAACAAAACTGCATTAAAATAATTTGACTTCAGACTCATATAAGAAAGATATTAAGGGATATTCTTGATTAACAGAAAATATATGGAAAGTATTAAATAGGGTCTACCTTGAAATAAATGGCCATATCTTCGTCAAAAATTGCCCCATTTCGACCATAAAGGTGTTTTTAGAATTGGCTCGATCTTTGGAACAAAACTGCATTCAAATAATTTGACATCCGACTCATCTAAGAAAGATATTAAGGGATATTCTTCGATAAATTGAAAATATATGGAAAGCATTAAATAGGCTTTACCTTGAAATAAATGGCCATATCTTCGTCAAAAATTGACCCATTTCAATTATAAAAGTGTTTTTAGAATTCACTCGATCTTTAGAACAAAACTGCATTAAAATAATTTGACTTCCGACTCATCTAAGAAAGATATTAAGGGATATTCTTCGATTAATAGAAAATATAAGGCAAACATTAAATAGGGTCAACCTTGAAATAAATGGCCATATCTTCGTCAAAAATTGCCCCATTTCAATTATAAAGGTGTTTTTAGAATTCACTCGATCTTTGGGAACAAAACTGCATTAAAATAATTTGACTTCCGACACATCTAAGAAAGATATTAAGGGATATTCTTCGATTAATAGAAAATATAAGCCAAACATTAAATAGGCTTTACCTTGAAATAAATGGCCATATCTTCGTCAAAAATTGCCCCATTTCAATTATAAAAGTGTTTTTAGAATTCACTCGATCTTTAGAACAAAACTGCATTAAAATAATTTGACTTTCGACTCATCTAAGAAAGATATTAAGGGATATTCTTCGATAAATAGAAAATATACGGAAAGCATTAAATAGGGTCTACCTTGAAATAAATGGCCATATCTTCGTCCAAAATTGCCCCATTTCAATTATAAAGGTGTTTTAAGAATTCACTCGATCTTTGGAACATAACTGCATTAAAATAATTTGACTTCCGACTCATCTAAGAAAGATATTAAGGGATATTCCTCGATAAATAGAAAATATATGGAAAGCATTAAATAGGCTCTACCTTGAAATAAATGGCCATATCTTCGTCAAAAATTGCCCCATTTCAATTATAAAGGTGTTTTTAGAATTCACTCAATCTTTGGAACAAAACTGCATTAAAATAATTTGACTTTCGACTCATCTAAGAAAGATATTAAGGGATATTCTTCGATTAATAGAAATTATAAGGCAAACATTAAATAGGGTCAACCTTGAAATAAATGGCCATATCTTCGTCAAAAATTGCCCCATTTCAATTATAAAGGTGTTTTTAGAATTCACTTAATCTTTGGAACAAAATTGCATTAAAATAGTTTGACTTCCGACACATCTAAGAAAGATATTAAGGGATATTCTTCGATTAATAGAAAATATAAGCCAAACATTAAATAGGGTCAACCTTGAAATAAATGGCCATATCTTCGTCAAAAATTGCCCCATTTCAATTATAAAGGTGTTTTTAGAATTCACTCAATCTTTGGAACAAAACTGCATTAAAATAATTTGACTTCCGACTCATCTAAGAAAGATATTAAGGGATATTCTTCGATAAATAGAAAATATATGGAAAGCATTAAATAGGGTCTACCTTGAAATAAATGGCCATATCTTCGTCCAAAATTGCCCCATTTCAATTATAAAGGTGTTTTAAAAATTCGCTTGATCTTTGGAACAAAACTGCATTAAAATAATTTGACTTCAGACTCATATAAGAAAGATATTAAGGGATATTCTTGATTAACAGAAAATATATGGAAAGTATTAAATAGGGTCTACCTTGAAATAAATGGCCATATCTTCGTCAAAAATTGCCCCATTTCGACCATAAAGGTGTTTTTAGAATTGGCTCGATCTTTGGAACAAAACTGCATTCAAATAATTTGACATCCGACTCATCTAAGAAAGATATTAAGGGATATTCTTCGATAAATAGAAAATATATGGAAAGCATTAAATAGGGTCTACCTTGAAATAAATGGCCATATCTTCGTCAAAAATTGCCCCATTTCAATTATAAAGGTGTTTTTAGAATTCACTTGATCTTTGGAACAAAATTGCATTAAAATAATTTGACTTTCGACTCATCTAAGAAAGATATTAAGGGATATTCTTCGATTAATAGAAAATATAAGCCAAACATTAAATAGGGTCAACCTTGAAATAAATGGCCATATCTTCGTCAAAAATTGCCCCATTTCAATTATAAAGGTGTTTTAAGAATTCACTCGATCTTTGGAACATAACTGCATTAAAATAATTTGACTTCCGACTCATCTAAGAAAGATATTAAGGGATATTCTTCGATTAATAGAAAATATAAGCCAAACATTAAATAGGGTCTACCTTGAAATAAATGGCCATATCTTCGTCAAAAATTGCCCCATTTCAATTATAAAGGTGTTTTAAGAATTCACTCGATCTTTGGAACATAACTGCATTAAAATAATTTGACTTCCGACTCATCTAAGAAAGATATTAAAGGATATTCCTCGATAAATAGAAAATATATGGAAAGCATTAAATAGGCTCTACCTTGAAATAAATGGCCATATCTTCGTCAAAAATTGCCCCATTTCAATTATAAAGATGTTTTTAGAATTCACGCAAGCTTTGGAACAAAACTGCATTCAAATAATTTGACTCCGACTCATCTAAGACAGGTATTAAGGGATATTCTCGATAAATAGAAAATATATGGAAAGCATTAAATAGGGTCTACCTTGAAATAAATGGCCATATCTTCGTCAAAAATTGCTCCATTTCAATTATAAAGGTGTTTTTAGAATTCACTCAATCTTTGGAATTAAACAACGTTAAAATAATTTGACTTCCGACTCATCTAAAAAGATATTAAGGGATATTCTTTGATTAACAGAAAATATATGGAAAGTATTAAATAGGGTCTACCTTGAAATAAATGGCCATATCTTCGTCAAAAATTGCCCCATTTCAATTATAAAGGTGTTTTTAGAATTCAACTGATCTTTGAAACAAAACTGCATTAAAATAATTTGACTTCCGACTCATATAAGAAAGATATTAAGGGATATTCTTGATTAACAGAAAATATATGGAAAGTATTAAATAGGGTCTACCTTGAAATAAATGGCCATATCTTCGTCAAAAATTGCCCCATTCCGACCATAAAGGTGTTTTTAGAATTGGCTCGATCTTTGGAACAAAACTGCATTAAAATAATTTGACTTCCGACTCATCTAAGAAAGATATTAAGGGATATTCTTCGATAAATAGAAAATATATGGAAAGCATTAAATAGGCTTTACCTTGAAATAAATGGCCATATCTTCGTCAAAAATTGCCCCATTTCAATTATAAAGGTGTTTTTAGAATTCACTTGATCTTTGGAACAAAATTGCATTAAAATAATTTGACTTCCGACTCATATAAGAAAGATATTAAGGGATATTCTTCGATTAATAGAAAATATAAACCAAACATTAAATAGGGTTAACCTTGAAATAAATGGCCATATCTTCGTCAAAAATTGCCCCATTTCAATTATAAAGGTGTTTTTAGAATTCACTCAATCTTTGCACCAAAATTGCATTAAAATAATTTGACTTCCGACTCATCTAAAAAAGATATTAAGGGATATTCTTCGATAAATAGAAAATATAAACCAAACATTAAATAGGGTCTACCTTGAAATAAATGGCCATATCATCGTCAAAAATTGCCCCATTTCAATTAAAAAGGTGTTTTTAGAATTCACTCAATCTTTGGAATAAAACTGCGTTAAAATAATTTGACTTCCGACTCATCTAAGAAAGATATTAAGGGATATTCTTTGATTAACAGAAAATATATGGAAAGTATTAAATAGGCTTTACCTTGAAATAAATGGCCATATCTTCGTCAAAAATTGCCCCATTTCAATTATAAAGGTGTTTTTAGAATTGGCTCGATCTTTGAAACAAAACTGCATAAAATAATTTGACTTCCGACTCATCTCAGAAAGATATTAAGGGATATTCTTCGATTAATAGAAAATATAAACCAAACATTAAATAGGGTTAACCTTGAAATAAATGGCCATATCTTCGTCAAAAATTGCCCCATTTCAATTAAAAAGGTGTTTTTAGAATTCACTCAATCTTTGGAATAAAACTGCGTTAAAATAATTTGACTTCCGACTCATCTAAGAAAGATATTAAGGGATATTCTTTGATTAACAGAAAATATATGGAAAGTATTAAATAGGGTCTACCTTGAAATAAATGGCCATATCTTCGTCAAAAATTGCCCCATTTCAATTATAAAGGTGTTTTTAGAATTGGCTCGATCTTTGAAACAAAAACTGCATTAAAATAATTTGACTTCAGACTCATATAAGAAAGATATTAAGGCATATTCTTGATTAACAGAAAATATATGGAAAGTATTAAATAGGGTCTACCTTGAAATAAATGGCCATATCTTCGTCAAAAATTGCCCCATTTCGACCATAAAGGTGTTTTAAGAATTGGCTTGATCTTTGGAACAAAACTGCATTAAAATAATTTGACTTCCGACTCATCTAAGAAAGATATTAAGGGATATTCCTCGATAAATAGAAAATATATGGAAAGCATTAAATAGGGTCTACCTTGAAATAAATGGCCATATCTTCGTCAAAAATTGCCCCATTTCAATTATAAAGGTGTTTTTAGAATTCACTTGATCTTTGGAACAAAATTGCATTAAAATAATTTGACTTCCGACTCATCTAAGAAAGATATTAAGGGATATTCTTCGATTAATAGAAAATATAAGGCAAACATTAAATAGGGTCAACCTTGAAATAAACGGCCATATCTTCGTCAAAAATTGCCCCATTTCAATTATAAAGGTGTTTTTAGAATTCACTCAATCTTTGCACCAAAATTGCATTAAAATAATTTGACTTCCGACTTATCTAAGAAAGGTATTAAAGGATATTCTTCGATAAATAGAAAATATATGGAAAGTATTAAATAGGGTCTACCTTGAAATAAATGGCCATATCTTCGTCAAAAATTGCTCCATTTTAATTATAAAGGTGTTTTTAGAATTCACTCAATCTTTGCACCAAAATTGCATTAAAATAATTTGACTTCCGACTCATCTAAGAAAGATATTAAGGGATATTCTTCGATAAATTGAAAAAAATATATGGAAAGCATTAAATAGGCTCTACCTTGAAATAAATGGCTATATCTTCGTCAAAAATTGCCCCATTTCAATTATAAAGGTGTTTTTAGAATTCACTCGATCTTTGGAACAAAACTGCATTAAAATAATTTGACTTCCGACTCATCTAAGAAAGGTATTAAAGGATATTCTTCGATAAATAGAAAATATATGGAAAGTATTAAATAGGGTCTACCTTGAAATAAATGGCCATATCTTCGTCAAAAATTGCTCCATTTCAATTATAAAGGTGTTTTTAGAATTCACTCAATCTTTGGAATAAAACTGCGTTAAAATAATTTGACTTCCGACTCAATTAAGAAAGATATTAAGGGATATTCTTTGATTAACAGAAAATATATGGAAAGTATTAAATAGGGTCTACCTTGAATAAATGGCCATATCTTCGTCAAAAATTGCCCCATTTCGACCATAAAGGTGTTTTTAGAATTGGCTCGATCTTTGAAACAAAACTGCATTAAAATAATTTGACTTCCGACTCATCTAAGAAAGATATTAAGGGATATTCTTCGATTAATAGAAAAAATATGGAAAGTATTAAATAGGGTCTACCTTGAAATAAATGGCCATATCTTCGTCAAAAATTGCCCCATTTCGACCATAAAGGTGTTTTTAGAATTGGCTCGATCTTTGGAACAAAACTGCAGTAAAATAATTTGACTTCCGACTCATCTAAGAAAGATATTAAGGGATATTCTTCGATAAATAGAAAATATATGGAAAGCATTAAATAGGCTTTACCTTGAAATAAATGGCCATATCTTCGTAAAAAATTGCCCCATTTCAATTATAAAGGTGTTTTTAGAATTCACTTGATCTTTGGAACAAAATTGCATTAAAATAATTTGACTTCCGACTCATCTAAGAAAGATATTAAGGGATATTCTTTGATTAATAGAAAATATAAGCCAAACATTAAATAGGGTCAACCTTGAAATAAATGACCATATCTTCGTCAAAAATTGCCCCATTTCAATTATAAGGACGTTTTTAGAATTCGCCCGACCTTTGGAACAAAATTGCATTAAAATAATTTGACTTCCGACTCATCTAAGAAAGATATTAAGGGATATTCTTCGATAAATAGAAAATATATGGAAAGTATTAAATAGGGTCTACCTTGAAATAAATGGCCATATCTTCGTCAAATATTGTCCCATTTCAATTATAAAGGTGTTTTTACAATTCACTCGATCTTTGGAACAAAACTGCATTAAAATAATTTGACTTCCGACTCATCTAAGAAAGGTATTAAGGGATATTCTTCGATAAATAGAAAATATATGGAAAGCATTAAATAGGGTCTACCTTGAAATAAATGGCCATATCTTCGTCCAAAATTGCCCCATTTCAATTATAAAGGTGTTTTTAGAATTTACTTAATCTTTGGAACAAAACTGCATTAAAGTAATTTGACTTTCGACTCATCTAAGAAAGATATTAAGGGATATTCTTGATTAACAGAAAATATATTGAAAGTATTAAATAGGGTCTACCTTGAAATAAATGGCCATATCTTCGTCAAAAATTGCCCCATTCCGACCATAAAGGTGTTTTTAGAATTGGCTCGATCTTTGGAACAAAACTGCATTAAAATAATTTGAATTCCGACTCATCTAAGAAAGATATTAAGGGATATTCTTCGATAAATAGAAAATATATGGAAAGCATTAAATAGGCTTTACCTTGAAATAAATGGCCATATCTTCGTCAAAAATTGCCATATTTCAATTATAAAGGTGTTTTTAGAATTCACTCAATCTTTGCACCAAAATTGCATTAAAATAATTTGACTTCCGACTCATCTAAGAAAGATATTAAGGGATATTCTTCGATAAATAGAAAATATATGGAAAGCATTAAATAGGGTCTACCTTGAAATAAATGGCCATATCTTCGTCAAAAATTGCCCCATTTCAATTATAAAGGTGTTTTAAGAATTCACTCGATCTTTGGAACAAAACTGCATTAAAATAATTTGACTTCCGACTCATCTAAGACAGATATTAAGGGATATTCTTCGATAAATAGAAAATATATGGAAAGCATTAAATAGGCTCTACCTTGAAATAAATGGCCATATCTTTGTCAAAAATTGCCCCATTTCAATTATAAAGGTGTTTTTAGAATTCACTCGATCTTTGGAACAAAACTGCATTCAAATAATTTGACTTCCGACTCATCTAAGAAAGGTATTAAGGGATATTCTTCGATAAATAGAAAATATATGGAAAGTATTAAATAGGGTCTACCTTGAAATAAATGGCCATATCTTCGTCAAAAATTGCTCCATTTCAATTAAAAAGGTGTTTTTAGAATTCACTCAATCTTTGGAATAAAACTGCGTTAAAATAATTTGACTTCCGACTCATCTAAGAAAGATATTAAGGGATATTCTTTGATTAACAGAAAATATATGGAAAGCATTAAATAGGGTCTACCTTGAAATAAATGGCCATATCTTCGTCAAAAATTGCCCCATTTCAATTATAAAGGTGTTTTTAGAATTGGCTCGATCTTTGAAACAAAACTGCATAAAATAATTTGACTTCAGACTCATATAAGAAAGATATTAAGGGATATTCTTGATTAACAGAAAATATATGGAAAGTATTAAATAGGGTCTACCTTGAAATAAATGGCCATATCTTCGTCAAAAATTGCCCCATTTCGACCATAAAGGTGTTTTAAGAATTGGCTTGATCTTTGGAACAAAACTGCATTAAAATAATTTGACTTCCGACTCATCTAAGAAAGATATTAAGGGATATTCCTCGATAAATAGAAAATATATGGAAAGCATTAAATAGGGTCTACCTTGAAATAAATGGCCATATCTTCGTCAAAAATTGCCCCATTTCAATTATAAAGGTGTTTTTAGAATTCACTTGATCTTTGGAACAAAATTGCATTAAATTAATTTGACTTCCGACTCATCTAAGAAAGATATTAAGGGATATTCTTCGATTAATAGAAAATATAAGGCAAACATTAAATAGGGTCAACCTTGAAATAAACGGCCATATCTTCGTCAAAAATTGCCCCATTTCAATTATAAAGGTGTTTTTAGAATTCACTCAATCTTTGCACCAAAATTGCATTAAAATAATTTGACTTCCGACTCATCTAAGAAAGGTATTAAAGGATATTCTTCGATAAATAGAAAATATATGGAAAGTATTAAATAGGGTCTACCTTGAAATAAATGGCCATATCTTCGTCAAAAATTGCTCCATTTCAATTATAAAGGTGTTTTTAGAATTCACTCAATCTTTGCACCAAAATTGCTTTAAAATAGTTTGACTTCCGACTCATCTAAGACAGATATTAAGGGATATTCTTCGATAAATTGAAAAAAATATATGGAAAGCATTAAATAGGCTCTACCTTGAAATAAATGGCTATATCTTCGTCAAAAATTGCCCCATTTCAATTATAAAGGTGTTTTTAGAATTCACTCGATCTTTGGAACAAAACTGCATTAAAATAATTTGACTTCCGACTCATCTAAGAAAGGTATTAAAGGATATTCTTCGATAAATAGAAAATATATGGAAAGTATTAAATAGGGTCTACCTTGAAATAAATGGCCATATCTTCGTCAAAAATTGCTCCATTTCAATTAAAAAGGTGTTTTTAGAATTCACTCAATCTTTGGAATAAAACTGCGTTAAAATAATTTGACTTCCGACTCATCTAAGAAAGATATTAAGGGATATTCTTTGATTAACAGAAAATATATGGAAAGTATTAAATAGGGTCTACCTTGAAATAAATGGCCATATCTTCGTCAAAAATTGCCCCATTTCAATTATAAAGGTGTTTTTAGAATTGGCTCGATCTTTGAAACAAAACTGCATTAAAATAATTTGACTTCAGACTCATATAAGAAAGATATTAAGGGATATTCTTGATTAACAGAAAATATATGGAAAGTATTAAATAGGGTCTACCTTGAAATAAATGGCCATATCTTCGTCAAAAATTGCCCCATTTCGACCATAAAGGTGTTTTTAGAATTGGCTCGATCTTTGAAACAAAACTGCATTAAAATAATTTGACTTCCGACTCATCTAAGAAAGATATTAAGGGATATTCTTCGATAAATAGAAAATATATGGAAAGCATTAAATAGGCTTTACCTTTGAAATAAATGGCCATATCTTCGTAAAAAATTGCCCCATTTCAATTATAGAGGTGTTTTTAGAATTCACTTGATCTTTGGAACAAAACTGCGTTAAAATAATTTGACTTCCGACTCATCTAAGAAAGATATTAAGGGATATTCTTCGATTAATAGAAAATATAAGCCAAACATTAAATAGGGTCAACCTTGAAATAAATGACCATATCTTCGTCAAAAATTGCCCCATTTCAATTATAAGGACGTTTTTAGAATTCGCCCGACCTTTGGATCAAAAATGCATTAAAATAATTTGACTTCCGACTCATCTAAGAAAGATATTAAGGGATATTCTTCGATAAATAGAAAATATATGGAAAGCATTAAATAGGGTCTACCTTGAAATAAATGGCCATATCTTCGTCAAAAATTGCTCCATTTCAATTATAAAGGTGTTTTTAGAATTCACTCGATCTTTGGAATAATACTGCATTAAAATAATTTGACTTCCGACTCATCTAAGAAAGATATTAAGGGATATTCTTCGATTAATAGAAAAAATAAGCCAAACATTAAATAGGGTCAACCTTGAAATAAATGGCCATATCTTCGTCAAAAATTGCCCCATTTCAATTATAAAGGTGTTTTTAGAATTCACTCGACCTTTGGAACATAACTGCATTAAAATAATTTGACTTCCGACTCATCTAAGAAAGATATTAAAGGATATTCCTCGATAAATAGAAAATATATGGAAAGCATTAAATAGGCTCTACCTTGAAATAAATGGCCATATCTTCGTCAAATATTGTCCCATTTCAATTATAAAGGTGTTTTTACAATTCACTCGATCTTTGGAACAAAACTGCATTAAAATAATTTGACTTCCGTTTCATCTAAGAAAGGTATTAAGGGATATTCTTCGATAAATAGAAAATATATGGAAAGCATTAAATAGGGTCTACCTTGAAATAAATGGCCATATCTTCGTCCAAAATTGCCCCATTTCAATTATAGAGGTGTTTTTAGAATTCACTCAATCTTTGGAACAAAACTGCATTAAAGTAATTTGACTTCCGACTCATCTAAGAAAGATATTAAGGGATATTCTTCGATAAATAGAAAATATATGGAAAGCATTAAATAGGGTCTACCTTGAAATAAATGGCCATATCTTCGTCAAAAATTGCCCCATTTCAATTATAAAGGTGTTTTTAGAATTCACTTGATCTTTGGAACAAAACTGCATTAAAATAATTTGACTTCCGACTCATCTAAGAAAGATATTAAGGGATATTCTTCGATTAATAGAAAATATGAGCCAAACATTAAATAGGGTCAACCTTGAAATAAATGGCCATATCTTCGTCAAAAATTGCCCCATTTCAATTATAAAGGTGTTTTTAGAATTCACTCAATCTTTGGAACAAAACTGCATTAAAATAATTTGACTTCCGACTCATCTAAGAAAGATATTAAGGGATATTCCTCGATAAATAGAAAATATATGGAAAGCATTAAATAGGGTCTACCTTGAAATAAACGGCCATATCTTCGTCCAAAATTGCCCCATTTCAATTATAAAGGTGTTTTAAGAATTTGCTTGATCTTTGGAACAAAACTGCATCAAAATAATTTGACTTCCAACTCATCTAAGAAAGATATTAAGGGATATTCTTCGATAAATAGAAAATATATGGAAAGCATTAAATAGGCTCTACCTTGAAATAAATGGCCATATCTTCGTCAAAAATTGCCCGATTTCAATTATAAAGGTGTTTTTAGAATTCACTCGATCTTTGAAACAAAACTGCATTAAAATAATTTGACTTCCGACTCATCTAAGAAAGATATTAAGGGATATTCTTCGATTAATAGAAAAAATAAGCCAAACATTAAATAGGGTCAACCTTGAAATAAATGGCCATATCTTCGTCAAAAATTGCCCCATTTCAATTATAAAGGTGTTTTTAGAATTCACTCGATCTTTGAAACAAAACTGCATTAAAATAATTTGACGTCCGACTCATCTAAGAAAGATATAAAGGGATATTCTTCGATTAATAGAAAATATGTGGAAAGCATTAAATAGGGTCAACCTTGAAATAAATGGCCATATCTTCGTCAAAAATTGCCCCATTTCAATTATAAAGATGTTTTTAGAATTCGCTTGATCTTTGGAACAAAACTGCATTAAAATAATTTGACTTCCGACTCATCTAAGAAAGATATTAAGGGATAATCTTTGATTAACAGAAAATATATGGAAAGTATTAAATAGGGTCTACCTTGAAATAAATGGCCATATCTTCGTCAAAAATTGCCCCATTTCAATTATAAAGGTGTTTTTAGAATTCACTCAATCTTTGGAACAAAACTGCATTAAAATAATTTGACTTCCGACTCATCTAAGAAAGATATTAAGGGATATTCTTCGATAAATAGAAAATATATGGAAAGCATTAAATAGGCTCTACCTTGAAATAAATGGCCATATCTTCGTCAAAAATTGCCCCATTTCAGTTATAAAGGTGTTTTTAGAATTCACTCAATCTTTGGAACAAAACTGCATTAAAATAATTTGACTTCCGACTCATCTAAGAAAGATATTAAGGGATATTCTTCGATTAATAGAAAATATAAGCCAAACATTAAATAGGGTCAACCTTGAAATAAATTGCCATATCTTCATCAAAAATTGCCCCATTTCAATTATAAAGGTGTTTTTAGAATTCACTCAATCTTTGGAACAAAACTGCATTAAAATAATTTGACTTCCGACTCATCTAAGAAAGATATTAAGGGATATTCTTCGATAAATAGAAAATATATGGAAAGCATTAAATAGGGTCTACCTTGAAATAAATGGCCATATCTTCGTCCAAAATTGCCCCATTTCAATTATAAAGGTGTTTTAAGAATTCGCTTGATCTTTGAAACAAAACTGCATAAAAATAATTTGACTTCCAACTCATCTAAGGAAGATATTAAGGGATATTCTTCGATAAATAGAAAATATATGGAAAGCATTAAATAGGGTCTACCTTGAAATAAATGGCCATATCTTCGTCAAAAATTGCCCCATTTCAATTATAAAGGTGTTTTTAGAATTCACTCGATCTTTGGAATAAAACTGCATTAAAATAATTTGACTTCCGACTCATCTAAGAAAGATATTAAGGGATATTCTTCGATTAATAGAAAAAATAAGCCAAACATTAAATAGGGTCAACCTTGAAATAAATGGCCATATCTTCGTCAAAAATTGCCCCATTTCAATTATAAAGGTGTTTTTAGAATTCACTCGATCTTTGAAACAAAACTGCATTAAAATAATTTGACTTCCGACTCATCTAAGAAAGATATTAAGGGATATTCTTGATTAACAGAAAATATGTGGAAAGCATTAAATAGGGTCTACCTTGAAATAAATGGCCATATCTTCGTCAAAAATTGCCCCATTTCAATTATAAAGATGTTTTTAGAATTCGCTTGATCTTTGGAACAAAACTGCATTAAAATAATTTGACTTCCGACTCATCTAAGAAAGATATTAAGGGATAATCTTTGATTAACAGAAAATATATGGAAAGTATTAAATAGGGTCTACCTTGAAATAAATGGCCATATCTTCATCAAAAATTGCCCCATTTCGACCATAAAGGTGTTTTTAGAATTCACTTAATCTTTGGAATAAAACTGCGTTAAAATAATTTGACTTCCGACTCATCTAAGAAAGATATTAAGGGATATTCTTTGATTAACAGAAAATATATGGAAAGTATTAAATAGGGTCTACCTTGAAATAAATGGCCATATCTTCGTCAAAAATTGCCCCATTTCAATTATAAAGGTGTTTCTAGAATTCGCTTGATCTTTGGAACAAAACTGCATTAAAATAATTTGACTTCCAACTCATCTAAGAAAGATATTAAGGGATATTCTTCGATAAATAGAAAATATATGGAAAGCATTAAATAGGGTCTACCTTGAAATAAATGGCCATATCTTCGTCAAAAATTGCCCCATTTCAATTATAAAGGTGTTTTTAGAATTCGCTCGATCTTTGGAACAAAACTGCATTAAAATAATTTGACTTCCGACTCATCTAAGAAAGATATTAAGGGATATTCGATAAATAGAAAATATATGGAAAGCATTAAATAGGGTCAACCTTGAAATAAATGGCCATATCTTCGTCAAAAATTGCCCCATTTCAATTATAAAGGTGTTTCTAGAATTCGCTTGATCTTTGGAACAAAACTGCATTAAAATAATTTGACTTCCGACTCATCTAAGAAAGATATTAAGGGATATTCTTCGATAAATAGAAAATATATGGAAAGAATTAAATAGGCTCTACCTTGAAATAAATGGCCATATCTTCGTCAAAAATTGCCCCATTTCAATTATAAAGATGTTTTTGGAATTCGCTCCATCTTTGGAACAAAACTGCATTAAAATAATTTGACTTCCGACTCATCTAAGAAAGATATTAAGGGATATTCTTCGATAAATAGAAAATATATGGAAAGCATTAAATAGGGTCTATCTTGAAATAAATGGCCATATCTTCGTCAAAAATTGCCCCATTTCAATTATAAAGGTGTTTTAAGAATTCGCTTGATCTTTGAAACAAAACTGCATTAAAAATAATTTGACTTCCAACTCATCTAAGAAAGATATTAAGGGATATTCTTCGATAAATAGAAAATATATGGAAAGCATTAAATAGGCTCTACCTTGAAATAAATGGCCATATCTTCGTCAAAAATTGCCCGATTTCAATTATAAGGATGTTTTTAGAATTCGCCCGACCTTTGGAACAAAATTGCATCAAAATAATTTGACTTCTGACTCATCTAAGAAAGATATTAAGGGATATTCTTCGATAAATAGAAAATATATGGAAAGCATTAAATAGGGTCTACCTTGAAATAAATGGCCATATCTTCGTCAAAAATTGCCCCATTTCATTTAAAAAGGTGTTTTTAGAATTCACTCGATCTTTGGAATAAAACTGCATTAAAATAATTTGACTTCCGACTCATCTAAGAAAGATATTAAGGGATATTCTTCGATTAATAGAAAAAAATAAGCCAAACATTAAATAGGGTCAACCTTGAAATAAATGGCCATATCTTCGTCAAAAATTGCCCCATTTCAATTATAAAGGTGTTTTTAGAATTCACTCGATCTTTGAAACAAAACTGCATTAAAATAATTTGACGTCCGACTCATCTAAGAAAGATATTAAGGGATATTCTTGATTAACAGAAAATATGTGGAAAGCATTAAATAGGGTCTACCTTGAAATAAATGGCCATATCTTCGTCAAAAATTGCCCCATTTCAATTATAAAGATGTTTTTAGAATTCGCTTGATCTTTGGAACAAAACTGCATTAAAATAATTTGACTTCCGACTCATCTAAGAAAGATATTAAGGGATAATCTTTGATTAACAGAAAATATATGGAAAGTATTAAATAGGGTCTACCTTGAAATAAATGGCCATATCTTCGTCAAAAATTGCCCCATTTCGACCATAAAGGTGTTTTTAGAATTCACTTAATCTTTGGAATAAAACTGCGTTAAAATAATTTGACTTCCGACTCATCTAAGACAGATATTAAGGGATATTCTGTGATTAACAGAAAATATATGGAAAGTATTAAATAGGGTCTACCTTGAAATAAATGGCCATATCTTCGTCAAAAATTGCCCCATTTCAATTATAAAGGTGTTTCTAGAATTCGCTTGATCTTTGGAACAAAACTGCATTAAAATAATTTGACTTCCAACTCATCTAAGAAAGATATTAAGGGATATTCTTCGATAAATAGAAAATATATGGAAAGCATTAAATAGGGTCTACCTTGAAATAAATGGCCACATCTTCGTCAAAAATTGCCCCATTTCAATTATAAAGGTGTTTTTAGAATTCGCTCGATCTTTGGAACAAAACTGCATTAAAATAATTTGACTTCCGACTCATCTAAGAAAGATATTAAGGGATATTCTTCGATTAATAGAAAATATAAGCCAAACATTAAATAGGGTCAACCTTGAAATAAATGGCCATATCTTCGTCAAAAATTGGCCCATTTCAATTATAAAGGTGTTTTAGGAATTCACTCGATCTTTGGAACAAAACTGCATTAAAATAATTTGACTTCCGACTCATCTAAGAAAGATATTAAGGGATATTCTTCGATAAATAGAAAATATATGGAAAGAATTAAATAGGCTCTACCTTGAAATAAATGGCCATATCTTCGTCAAAAATTGCCCCATTTCAATTATAAACATGTTTTTGGAATTCGCTCCATCTTTGGAACAAAACTGCATTAAAATAATTTGACTTCCGACTCATCTAAGAAAGATATTAAGGGATATTCTTCGATAAATAGAAAATATATGGAAAGCATTAAATAGGGTCTACCTTGAAATAAATGGCCATATCTTCGTCAAAAATTGCCCCATTTCAATTATAAAGGTGTTTTTAGAATTCACTTGATCTTTGGAACAAAACTGCATTAAAATAATTTGACTTCCGACTCATCTAACAAAGATATTAAGGGATATTCTTCGATTAATAGAAAATATAAGCCAAACATTAAATAGGGTCAACCTTGAAATAAATGGCCATATCTTCGTCAAAAATTGCCCCATTTCAATTATAAAGGTGTTTTTAGAATTCACTCGATCTTTGAAACAAAACTGCATTAAAATAATTTGACGTCCGACTCATCTAAGAAAGATATTAAGGGATATTCTTGATTAACAGAAAATATGTGGAAAGCATTAAATAGGGTCTACCTTGAAATAAATGGCCATATCTTCGTCAAAAATTGCCCCATTTCAGTTATAAAGGTGTTTTTAGAATTCACTCGATCTTTGGAATAAAACTGCATTAAAATAATTTGACTTCCGACTCATCTAAGAAAGATATTAAGGGATATTCTTCGATTAATAGAAAATATAAGCCAAACATTAAATAGGGTCAACCTTGAAATAAATGGCCATATCTTCATCAAAAATTGCCCCATTTCAATTATAAAGGTGTTTTTAGAATTCACTCAATCTTTGGAACAAAACTGCATTAAAATAATTTGAGTTCCGACTCATCTAAGAAAGATATTAAGGGATATTCTTCGATAAATAGAAAATATATGGAAAGCATTAAATAGGGTCTACCTTGAAATAAATGGCCATATCTTCGTCCAAAATTGCCCCATTTCAATTATAAAGGTGTTTTAAGAATTCGCTTGATCTTTGAAACAAAACTGCATAAAAATAATTTGACTTCCAACTCATCTAAGGAAGATATTAAGGGATATTCTTCGATAAATAGAAAATATATGGAAAGCATTAAATAGGGTCTACCTTGAAATAAATGGCCATATCTTCGTCAAAAATTGCCCGATTTCAATTATAAGGACGTTTTTAGAATTCGCCCGACCTTTGGAACAAAATTGCATCAAAATAATTTGACTTCTGACTCATCTAAGAAAGATATTAAGGGATATTCTTCGATAAATAGAAAATATATGGAAAGCATTAAATAGGGTCTACCTTGAAATAAATGGCCAATTTCCTCAAAAATGCCCCATTTCATTATAAAGGTGTTTTAGAATTCACTCGATCTTTGGAATAAAACTGCATTAAAATAATTTGACTTCCGACTCATCTAAGAACGATATTAAGGGATATTCTTCGATTAATAGAAAAAATAAGCCAAACATTAAATAGGGTCAACCTTGAAATAAATGGCCATATCTTCGTCAAAAATTGCCCCATTTCAATTATAAAGGTGTTTTTAGAATTCACTCGATCTTTGAAACAAAACTGCATTAAAATAATTTGACGTCCGACTCATCTAAGAAAGATATTAAGGGATATTCTTGATTAACAGAAAATATGTGGAAAGCATTAAATAGGGTCTACCTTGAAATAAATGGCCATATCTTCGTCAAAAATTGCCCCATTTCAATTATAAAGGTGTTTTTAGAATTCGCTTGATCTTTGGAACAAAACTGCATTAAAATAATTTGACTTCCGACTCATCTAAGAAAGATATTAAGGGATAATCTTTGATTAACAGAAAATATATGGAAAGTATTAAATAGGGTCTACCTTGAAATAAATGGCCATATCTTCGTCAAAAATTGCCCCATTTCGACCATAAAGGTGTTTTTAGAATTCACTTGATCTTTGGAATAAAACTGCGTTAAAATAATTTGACTTTCGACTCATCTAAGACAGATATTAAGGGATATTCTTTGATTAACAGAAAATATATGGAAAGTATTAAATAGGGTCTACCTTGAAATAAATGGCCATATCTTCGTCAAAAATTCCCCCATTTCAATTATAAAGGTGTTTCTAGAATTCGCCTGATCTTTGGAACAAAACTGCATTAAAATAATTTGACTTCCAACTCATCTAAGAAAGATATTAAGGGATATTCTTCGATAAATAGAAAATATATGGAAAGCATTAAATAGGGTCTACCTTGAAATAAATGGCCATATCTTCGTCAAAAATTGCCCCATTTCAATTATAAAGGTGTTTTTAGAATTCGCTCGATCTTTGGAACAAAACTGCATTAAAATAATTTGACTTCCGACTCATCTAAGAAAGATATTAAGGGATATTCTTCGATTAATAGAAAATATAAGCCAAACATTAAATAGGGTCAACCTTGAAATAAATGGCCATATCTTCGTCAAAAATTGCCCCATTTCAATTATAAAGGTGTTTCTAGAATTCGCTTGATCTTTGGAACAAAACTGCATTAAAATAATTTGACTTCCGACTCATCTAAGAAAGATATTAAGGGATATTCTTCGATAAATAGAAAATATATGGAAAGAATTAAATAGGCTCTACCTTGAAATAAATGGCCATATCTTCGTCAAAAATTGCCCCATTTCAATTATAAAGATGTTTTTGGAATTCGCTCCATCTTTGGAACAAAACTGCATTAAAATAATTTGACTTCCGACTCATCTAAGAAAGATATTAAGGGATATTCTTCGATAAATAGAAAATATATGGAAAGCATTAAATAGGGTCTACCTTGAAATAAATGGCCATATCTTCGTCCAAAATTGCCCCATTTCAATTATAAAGGTGTTTTAAGAATTCGCTTGATCTTTGAAACAAAACTGCATAAAAATAATTTGACTTCCAACTCATCTAAGAAAGATATTAAGGGATATTCTTCGATAAATAGAAAATATATGGAAAGCATTAAATAGGCTCTACCTTGAAATAAATGGCCATATCTTCGTCAAAAATTGCCCGATTTCAATTATAAGGATGTTTTTAGAATTCGCCCGACCTTTGGAACAAAATTGCATCAAAATAATTTGACTTCTGACTCATCTAAGAAAGATATTAAGGGATATTCTTCGATAAATAGAAAATATATGGAAAGCATTAAATAGGGTCTACCTTGAAATAAATGGCCATATCTTCGTCAAAAATTGCCCCATTTCATTATAAAGGTGTTTTAGAATTCACTCGATCTTTGGAATAAAACTGCATTAAAATAATTTGACTTCCGACTCATCTAAGAACGATATTAAGGGATATTCTTCGATTAATAGAAAAAATAAGCCAAACATTAAATAGGGTCAACCTTGAAATAAATGGCCATATCTTCGTCAAAAATTGCCCCATTTCAATTATAAAGGTGTTTTTAGAATTCACTCGATCTTTGAAACAAAACTGCATTAAAATAATTTGACGTCCGACTCATCTAAGAAAGATATTAAGGGATATTCTTGATTAACAGAAAATATGTGGAAAGCATTAAATAGGGTCTACCTTGAAATAAATGGCCATATCTTCGTCAAAAATTGCCCCATTTCAATTATAAAGATGTTTTTAGAATTCGCTTGATCTTTGGAACAAAACTGCATTAAAATAATTTGACTTCCGACTCATCTAAGAAAGATATTAAGGGATATTCTTCGATTAATAGAAAATATAAGCCAAACATTAAATAGGGTCAACCTTGAAATAAATGGCCATATCTTCGTCAAAAATTGCCCCATTTCGACCATAAAGGTGTTTTTAGAATTCACTTAATCTTTGAAATAAAACTGCGTTAAAATAATTTGACTTCCGACTCATCTAAGACAGATATTAAGGGATATTCTTTGATTAACAGAAAATATATGGAAAGCATTAAATAGGGTCTACCTTGAAATAAATGGCCATATCTTCGTCAAAAATTGCCCCATTTCAATTATAAAGGTGTTTTTAGAATTCACTCGATCTTTGAAACAAAACTGCATTAAAATAATTTGACGTCCGACTCATCTAAGAAAGATATTAAGGGATATTCTTGATTAACAGAAAATATGTGGAAAGCATTAAATAGGGTCTACCTTGAAATAAATGGCCATATCTTCGTCAAAAATTGCCCCATTTCAATTAAAAAGGTGTTTTTAGAATTCACTCGATCTTTGGAACAAAACTGCATTAAAATAATTTGACTTCCGACTCATCTAAGAAAGATATTAAGGGATATTCTTCGATTAATAGAAAAAATAAGCCAAACATTAAATAGGGTCAACCTTGAAATAAATGGCCATATCTTCGTCAAAAATTGCCCCATTTCAATTATAAAGGTGTTTTTAGAATTCACTCGATCTTTGGAACAAAACTGCATTAAAATAATTTGACTTCCAACTCATCTAAGAAAGATATTAAGGGATATTCTTCGATAAATAGAAAATATATGGAAAGCATTAAATAGGGTCTACCTTGAAATAAATGGCCACATCTTCGTCAAAAATTGCCCCATTTCAATTATAAAGGTGTTTTTAGAATTCGCTCGATCTTTGGAACAAAACTGCATTAAAATAATTTGACTTCCGACTCATCTAAGAAAGATATTAAGGGATATTCTTCGATTAATAGAAAATATAAGCCAAACATTAAATAGGGTCAACCTTGAAATAAATGGCCATATCTTCGTCAAAAATTGGCCCATTTCAATTATAAAGGTGTTTTAGGAATTCACTCGATCTTTGGAACAAAACTGCATTAAAATAATTTGACTTCCGACTCATCTAAGAAAGATATTAAGGGATATTCTTCGATAAATAGAAAATATATGGAAAGAATTAAATAGGCTCTACCTTGAAATAAATGGCCATATCTTCGTCAAAAATTGCCCCATTTCAATTATAAACATGTTTTTGGAATTCGCTCCATCTTTGGAACAAAACTGCATTAAAATAATTTGACTTCCGACTCATCTAAGAAAGATATTAAGGGATATTCTTCGATAAATAGAAAATATATGGAAAGCATTAAATAGGGTCTACCTTGAAATAAATGGCCATATCTTCGTCAAAAATTGCCCCATTTCAATTATAAAGGTGTTTTTAGAATTCACTTGATCTTTGGAACAAAACTGCATTAAAATAATTTGACTTCCGACTCATCTAAGAAAGATATTAAGGGATATTCTTCGATTAATAGAAAATATAAGCCAAACATTAAATAGGGTCAACCTTGAAATAAATGGCCATATCTTCGTCAAAAATTGCCCCATTTCAATTATAAAGGTGTTTTTAGAATTCACTCGATCTTTGAAACAAAACTGCATTAAAATAATTTGACGTCCGACTCATCTAAGAAAGATATTAAGGGATATTCTTGATTAACAGAAAATATGTGGAAAGCATTAAATAGGGTCTACCTTGAAATAAATGGCCATATCTTCGTCAAAAATTGCCCCATTTCAATTATAAAGATGTTTTTAGAATTCGCTTGATCTTTGGAACAAAACTGCATTAAAATAATTTGACTTCCGACTCATCTAAGAAAGATATTAAGGGATAATCTTTGATTAACAGAAAATATATGGAAAGTATTAAATAGGGTCTACCTTGAAATAAATGGCCATATCTTCGTCAAAAATTGCCCCATTTCGACCATAAAGGTGTTTTTAGAATTCACTTAATCTTTGAAATAAAACTGCGTTAAAATAATTTGACTTCCGACTCATCTAAGACAGATATTAAGGGATATTCTTTGATTAACAGAAAATATATGGAAAGTATTAAATAGGGTCTACCTTGAAATAAATGGCCATATCTTCGTCAAAAATTGCCCCATTTCAATTATAAAGGTGTTTCTAGAATTCGCTTGATCTTTGGAACAAAACTGCATTAAAATAATTTGACTTCCAACTCATCTAAGAAAGATATTAAGGGATATTCTTCGATAAATAGAAAATATATGGAAAGCATTAAATAGGGTCTACCTTGAAATAAATGGCCATATCTTCGTCAAAAATTGCCCCATTTCAATTATAAAGGTGTTTTTACAATTCACTCGATCTTTGGAACAAAACTGCATTAAAATAATTTGACTTCCGACTCATCTAAGAAAGATATTAAGGGATATTCTTCGATTAATAGAAAATATAAGCCAAACATTAAATAGGGTCAACCTTGAAATAAATGGCCATATCTTCGTCAAAAATTGGCCCATTTCAATTATAAAGGTGTTTTAGGAATTCACTCGATCTTTGGAACAAAACTGCATTAAAATAATTTGACTTCCGACTCATCTAAGAAAGATATTAAGGGATATTCTTCGATAAATAGAAAATATATGGAAAGAATTAAATAGGCTCTACCTTGAAATAAATGGCCATATCTTCGTCAAAAATTGCCCCATTTCAATTATAAAGATGTTTTTGGAATTCGCTCCATCTTTGGAACAAAACTGCATTAAAATAATTTGACTTCCGACTCATCTAAGAAAGATATTAAGGGATATTCTTCGATAAATAGAAAATATATGGAAAGCATTAAATAGGGTCTACCTTGAAATAAATGGCCATATCTTCGTCAAAAATTGCCCCATTTCAATTATAAAGGTGTTTTTAGAATTCACTTGATCTTTGGAACAAAATTGCATTAAAATAATTTGACTTCCGACTCATCTAAGAAAGATATTAAGGGATATTCTTCGATTAATAGAAAATATAAGCCAAGCATTAAATAGGGTCAACCTTGAAATAAATGGCCATATCTTCGTCAAAAATTGCTCCATTTCAATTATAAAGGTGTTTTTAGAATTCACTTAATCTTTGGAACAAAACTGCATTAAAATAATTTGACTTCCGACTCATCTAAGAAAGATATTAAGGGATATTCATCGATAAATAGAAAATATATGGAAAGCATTAAATAGGGTCTACCTTGAAATAAATGGCCATATCTTCGTCCAAAATTGCCCCATTTCAATTATAAAGGTGTTTTAAGAATTCGCTTGATCTTTGGAACAAAACTGCATTAAAATAATTTGACTTCCAACTCATCTAAGAAAGATATTAAGGGATATTCTTCGATAAATAGAAAATATATGGAAAGCATTAAATAGGCTCTACCTTGAAATAAATGGCCATATCTTCGTCAAAAATTGCCCCATTTCAATTATAAGGACGTTTTTAGAATTCGCTCGATCTTTGGAACAAAACTGCATTAAAATAATTTGACTTCCGACTCATCTAAGAAAGATATTAAGGGATATTCTTCGATAAATAGAAAATATATGGAAAGCATTAAATAGGGTCTACCTTGAAATAAATGGCCATATCTTCGTCCAAAATTGCCACATTTCAATTATAAAGGTGTTTTAAGAATTCGCTTGATCTTTGGAACAAAACTGCATTAAAATAATTTGACTTCCGACTCATCTAAGAAAGATATTAAGGGATATTCTTCGATAAATAGAAAATATATGGAAAGCATTAAATAGGGTCAACCTTGAAATAAATGGCCATATCTTCGTCAAAAATTGCCCCATTTCAATTTTAAGGACGTTTTTAGAATTCGCCCGACCTTTGGAACAAAATTGCATTAAAATAATTTGACTTCCGACTCATCTAAGAAAGATATTAAGGGATATTCTTCGATAAATAGAAAATATATGGAAAGCATTAAATAGGGTCTACCTTGAAATAAATGGCCATATCTTCGTCAAAAATTGCCCCATTTCAATTATAAAGGTGTTTTTAGAATTCACTCAATCTTTGGAATAAAACTGCATTAAAATAATTTGACTTCCGACTCATCTAAGAAAGATATTAAGAGATATTCTTCGACAAATAGAAAATATAAGCCAAACATTAAATAGGGTCAACCTTGAAATAAATGGCCATATCTTCGTCAAAAATTGCCCCATTTCAATTATAAAGGTGTTTTAAGAATTCACTGGATCTTTGGAACAAAACTGCATTAAAATAATTTGACTTTCGACTCATCTAAGAAAGATATTAAGGGATATTCTTCGATTAATAGAAAATATATGGAAAGAATTAAATAGGCTCTACCTTGAAATAAATGGCCATATCTTCGTCAAAAATTGCCCCATTTCAATTATAAAGGTGTTTTTGGAATTCGCTCGATCTTTGGAACAAAACTGCATTAAAATAATTTGACTTCCGACTCATCTAAGAAAGATATTAAGGGATATTCTTCGATAAATAGAAAATATATGGAAAGCATTAAATAGGGTCTACCTTGAAATAAATGGCCATATCTTCGTCCAAAATTGCCCCATTTCAATTATAAGGGTAATTTTAGAATTCACTCGATCTTTAGAACAAAACTGCATTAAAATAATTTTACTTCCAACTCATCCAAGAAAGATATTAAGGGATATTCTTCGATAAATAGAAAATATAAGCCAAACATTAAATAGGGTCTACCTTGAAATAAATGGCCATATCTTCGTCAAAAATTGCCCGATTTCAATTATAAAGGTGTTTTTAGAATTTACTCAATCTTTGGAACAAAACTGCATTAAAATAATTTGACTTCCGACTCATCTAAGAAAGATATTAAGGGATATTCATCGATAAATAGAAAATATATGGAAAGCATTAAATAGGGTCTACCTTGAAATAAATGGCCATATCTTCGTCCAAAATTGCCCCATTTCAATTATAAAGGTGTTTTAAGAATTCGCTTGATCTTTGGAACAAAATTGCATTAAAATAATTTGACTTCCAACTCATCTAAGAAAAATATTAAGGGATATTCTTCGATAAATAGAAAATATATGGAAAGCATTAAATAGGCTCTACCTTGAAATAAATGGCCATATCTTCGTCAAAAATTGCCCGATTTCAATTATAAGGACGTTTTTAGAATTCGCCCGACCTTTGGAACAAAATTGCATTAAAATAATTTGACTTCCGACTCATCTAAGAAAGATATTAAGGGATATTCTTCGATAAATAGAAAATATATGGAAAGCATTAAATAGGGTCTACCTTGAACTAAATGGCCATGTCTTCGTCAAAAATTGCCCTATTTCAATTATAAAGGTGTTTTTAGAATTCACTCGATCTTTGGAACAAAACTGCATTAAAATAATTTGACTTCCGACCCATCTTAGAAAGGTATTAAGGGATATTCTTCGATAAATAGAAAATATATTGAAAGCATTAAATAGGGTCTACCTTGAAATAAATGGCCATATCTTCGTCAAAAATTGCCCCATTTCAATTATAAAGGTGTTTTTAGAATTCACTCGATCTTTGAAACAAAACTGCGTTAAAATAATTTGACTTCCGACTCATCTAAGAAAGGTATTAAGGGATATTCTTCGATAAATAGAAAATATATGGAAAGCATTAAATAGGGTCTACCTTGAAATAAATGGCCATATCTTCGTCAAAAATTGCCCCATTTCAATTATAAAGCTGTTTTTGAAATTTGCTTGATCTTTGAAATAAAATTGCATTAAAATAATTTGACTTCCGACTCATCTAAGAAAGATATTAAGGGATATTCTTTGATTAACAGAAAATATATGGAAAGTATTAAATAGGGTCTACCTTGAAATAAATGGCCATATCTTCGTCAAAAATTGCCCCATTTCAATTATAAAGGTGTTTTTAGAATTCACTTGATCTTTGGAACAAAATTGCATTAAAATAATTTGACTTCCGACTCATCTAAGAAAGATATTAAGGGATATTCTTCGATTAATAGAAAATATAAGCCAAACATTAAATAGGGTCAACCTTGAAATAAATGGCCATATCTTCGTCAAAAATTGCTCCATTTCAATTATAAAGGTGTTTTTAGAATTCACTTGATCTTTGGAACAAAACTGCATTAAAATAATTTGACTTCCGACTCATCTAAGAAAGATATTAAGGGATATTCTTCGATAAATAGAAAATATATGGAAAGCATTAAATAGGGCCTACCTTGAAATAAATGGCCATATCTTCGTCCAAAATTGCCCCATTTCAATTATAAAGGTGTTTTAAGATTTCGCTTGATCTTTGGAACAAAACTGCATTAAAATAATTTGACTTCCAACTCATCTAAGAAAGATATTAACGGATATTCTTCGATAAATAGAAAATATATGGAAAGCATTAAATACGCTCTACCTTGAAATAAATGGCCATATCTTCGTCAAAAATTGCCCGATTTCAATTTTGATGACGTTTTTAGAATTCGCCCGACCTTTAAACAAAATTGCATTAAAATAATTTGACTTCCGACTCATCTAAGAAAGATATTAAGGGATATTCTTCGATAAATAGAAAATATATGGACAGCATTAAATAGGGTCTACCTTGAAATAAATGGCCATATCTTCGTCAAAAATTGCCCCATTTCAATTATAAAGGTGTTTTTAGAATTCACTCGATCTTTGGAATAAAACTGCATTAAAATAATTTGACTTCCGACTCATCTAAGAAAGATATTAAGGGATATTCTTCGATTAATAGAAAAAATAAGCCAAACATTAAATAGGGTCAACCTTGAAATAAATGGCCATATCTTCGTCAAAAATTGCCCCATTTCAATTATAAAGGTGTTTTAAGAATTCACTTGATCTTTGGAACAAAACTGCATTAAAATAATTTGACTTCCGACTCATCTAAGAAAGATATTAAGGGATATTCTTCGATAAATAGAAAATATATGGAAAGAATTAAATAGGCTCTACCTTGAAATAAATGGCCATATCTTCGTCAAAAATTGCCCCATTTCAATTAAAAAGGTGTTTTTGGAATTCGCTCGATCTTTGGAACAAAACTGCATTAAAATAATTTGACTTCCGACTCATCTAAGAAAGATATTAAGGGATATTCTTCGATTAATAGAAAATATAAGCCAAACATTAAATAGGGTCAACCTTGAAATAAATGGCCATATCTTCGTCAAAAATTGCCCCATTTCAATTATAAAGGTGTTTTAAGAATTCACTCGATCTTTGGAACAAAACTGCATTAAAATAATTTGACTTCCGACTCATCTAAGAAAGATATTAAGGGATATTCTTCGATAAATAGAAAATATATGGAAAGCATTAAATAGGGCCTACCTTGAAATAAATGGCCATATCTTCGTCCAAAATTGCCCCATTTCAATTATAAAGGTGTTTTAAGATTTCGCTTGATCTTTGGAACAAAACTGCATTAAAATAATTTGACTTTCAACTCATCTAAGAAAGATATTAAGGGATATTCTTCGATAAATAGAAAATATATGGAAAGCATTAAATAGGGTCTACCTTGAAATAAATGGCCATATCTTCGTCAAAAATTGCCCGATTTCAATTATAAGGACGTTTTTAGAATTCGCCCGACCTTTGGAACAAAATTGCATTAAAATAATTTGACTTCCGACTCATCTAAGAAAGATATTAAGGGATATTCTTCGATAAATAGAAAATATATGGAAAGCATTAAATAGGGTCTACCTTGAAATAAATGGCCATATCTTCGTCAAAAATTGCCCCATTTCAATTATAAAGGTGTTTTAAGAATTCACTTGATCTTTGGAACAAAACTGCATTAAAATAATTTGACTTCCGACTCATCTAAGAAAGATATTAAGGGATATTCTTCGATAAATAGAAAATATATGGAAAGAATTAAATAGGCTCTACCTTGAAATAAATGGCCATATCTTCGTCAAAAATTGCCCCATTTCAATTATAAGGACGTTTTTAGAATTCGCTCGATCTTTGGAACAAAATTGCATTAAAATAATTTGACTTCCGACTCATCTAAGAAAGATATTAAGGGATATTCTTCGATAAATAGAAAATATATGGAAAGCATTAAATAGGGTCTACCTTGAAATAAATGGCCATATCTTCGTCAAAAATTGCCCCATTTCAATTATAAAGGTGTTTTTAGAATTCACTCGATCTTTGGAATAAAACTGCATTAAAATAATTTGACTTCCGACTCATCTAAGAAAGATATTAAGGGATATTCTTCGATTAATAGAAAAAATAAGCCAAACATTAAATAGGGTCAACCTTGAAATAAATGGCCATATCTTCGTCAAAAATTGCCCCATTTCAATTATAAAGGTGTTTTAAGAATTCGCTCGATCTTTGGAACAAAACTGCATTAAAATAATTTGACTTCCGACTCATCTAAGAAAGATATTAAGGGATATTCTTCGATTAATAGAAAATATATGGAAAGAATTAAATAGGCTCTACCTTGAAATAAATGGCCATATCTTCGTCAAAAATTGCCCCATTTCAATTATAAAGATGTTTTTGGAATTCGCTCAATCTTTGGAACAAAACTGCATTAAAATAATTTGACTTCCGACTCATCTAAGAAAGATATTAAGGGATATTCTTCGAATAATAGAAAATATATGGAAAGCATTAAATAGGGTCTACCTTGAAATAAATGGCTATATCTTCGTCAAAAATTACCCCATTTCAATTAAAAAGGTGTTTTTAGAATTCACTTGATCTTTGGAACAAAACTGCATTAAAATATTTTGACTTCCGACTCATCTAAGAAAGATATTAAGGGATATTCTTCGATTAATAGAAAATATAAGCCAAACATTAAATAGGGTCTACCTTGAAATAAATGGCCATATCTTCGTCAAAAATTGCCCCATTTCAATTATAAAGGTGTTTTTAGAATTCACTCGATCTTTGGAATAAAACTGCATTAAAATAATTTGACTTCCGACTCATCTAAGAAAGATATTAAGGGATATTCTTCGATTAATAGAAAAAATAAGCCAAACATTAAATAGGGTCAACCTTGAAATAAATGGCCATATCTTCGTCAAAAATTGCCCCATTTCAATTATAAAGGTGTTTTAAGAATTCACTCGATCTTTGGAACATAACTGCATTAAAATAATTTGACTTTCGACTCATCTAAGAAAGATATTAAAGGATATTCCTCGATAAATAGAAAATATATGGAAAGCATTAAATAGGCTCTACCTTGAAATAAATGGCCATATCTTCGTCAAATATTGTCCCATTTCAATTATAAAGGTGTTTTTACAATTCACTCGATCTTTGGAACAAAACTGCATTAAAATAATTTGACTTCCGACTCATCTAAGAAAGGTATTAAGGGATATTCTTCGATAAATAGAAAATATATGGAAAGCATTAAATAGGGTCTACCTTGAAATAAATGGCCATATCTTCGTCCAAAATTGCCCCATTTCAATTATAAAGGTGTTTTTAGAATTCACTCAATCTTTGGAACAAAACTGCATTAAAGTAATTTGACTTCCGACTCATCTAAGAAAGATATTAAGGGATGTTCTTCAATAAATAGAAAATATATGGAAAGCATTAAATAGGGTCTACCTTGAAATAAATGGCCATATCTTCGTCAAAAATTGCCCCATTTCAATTATAAAGGAGTTTTTAGTATTCACTTGATCTTTGGAACAAAATTGCATTAAAATAATTTGACTTCCGACTCATCTAAGAAAGATATAAAGGGATATTCTTCGATTAATAGAAATTATAAGACAAACATTAAATAGGGTCAACCTTGAAATAAATGGCCATATCTTCGTCAAAAATTGCCACATATCAATTATAAAGGTGTTTTTAGAATTCACTTGATCTTTGGAACAAAACTGCATTAAAGTAATTTGACTTCCGACTCATCTAAGAAAGATATTAAGGGATATTCCTCGATAAATAGAAAATATATGGAAAGCATTAAATAGGGTCTACCTTGAAATAAATGGCCATATCTTCGTCCAAAATTGCTCCATTTCAATTATAAAGGTGTTTTAAGAATTTGCTTGATCTTTGGAACAAAACTGCATTAAAATAATTTGACTTCCAACTCATCTAAGAAAGATATTAAGGGATATTCTTCGATAAATAGAAAATATATGGAAAGCATTAAATAGGCTCTACCTTGAAATAAATGGCCATATCTTCGTCAAAAATTGCCCGATTTCAATTATAAAGGTGTTTTTAGAATTCACTTGATCTTTGAAACAAAACTGCATTAAAATAATTTGACTTCCGACTCATCTAAGAAAGATATTAAGGGATATTCTTCGATTAATAGAAAATATAAGCCAAACATTAAATAGGGTCAACCTTGAAATAAATGGCCATATCTTCGTCAAAAATTGCCCCATTTCAATTATAAAGGTGTTTTTAGAATTCACTCGATCTTTGAAACAAAACTGCATTAAAAGAATTTGACTTCCGACTCATCTAAGAAAGATATTAAGGGATATTCTTGATTAACAGAAAATATATGGAAAGCATTAAATAGGGTCTACCTTGAAATAAATGGCCATATCTTCGTCAAAAATTGCCCCATTTCAATTATAAAGATGTTTTTAGAATTCGCTTGATCTTTGGAACAAAACTGCATTAAAATAATTTGACTTCCGACTCATCTAAGAAAGATATTAAGGGATATTCTTCGATAAATAGAAAATATATGGAAAGCATTAAATAGGGTCTACCTTGAAATAAATGGCCATATCTTCGTCAAAAATTGCCCCATTTCAATTATAAAGCTGTTTTTGGAATTTGCTTGATCTTTGAAATAAAACTGCATTAAAATAATTTGACTTTCGACCCATCTAAGAAAGATATTAAGGGATATTCTTTGATTAACAGAAAATATATGGAAAGTATTAAATAGGGTCTACCTTGAAATAAATGGCCATATCTTCGTCAAAAATTGCCCCATTTCAATTATAAAGGTGTTTTTAGAATTCACTCGATCTTTGAAACAAAACTGCGTTAAAATAATTTGACTTCCAACTCAGCTAAGAAAGATATTAAGGGATATTCTTCGATAAATAGAAAATATATGGAAAGCATTAAATAGGGTCTACCTTGAAATAAATGGCCATATCTTCGTCAAAAATTGCTCCATTTTAATTATAAAGGTGTTTTTAGAATTCACTCAATCTTTGGAATAAAACTGCTTTAAAATAATTTGACTTCCGACTCATCTAAGACAGATATTAAGGGATATTCTTTGATTAACAGAAAATATATGGAAAGTATTAAATAGGGTCTACCTTGAAATAAATGGCCATATCTTCGTCAAAAATTGCCCCATTTCAATTATAAAAGTGTTTCTAGAATTCGCTTGATCTTTGGAACAAAACTGCATTAAAATAATTTGACTTCCAACTCATCTAAGAAAGATATTAAGGGATATTCTTCGATAAATAGAAAATATATGGAAAGCATTAAATAGGGTCTACCTTGAAATAAATGGCCATATCTTCGTCAAAAATTGCCCCATTTCAATTATAAAGGTGTTTTTAGAATTCGCTCGATCTTTGGAACAAAACTGCATTAAAATAATTTGACTTCCGAATCATCTAAGAAAGATATTAAGGGATATTCTTCGATTAATAGAAAATATAAGCCAAACATTAAATACGGTCAACCTTGAAATAAATGGCCATATCTTCGTCAAAAATTGCCCCATTTCAATTATAAAGGTGTTTTAGGAATTCACTCCATCTTTGGAACAAAACTGCATTAAAATAATTTGACTTCCGACTCATCTAAGAAAGATATTAAGGGATATTCTTCGATAAATAGAAAATATATGGAAAGCATTAAATAGGGTCTACCTTGAAATAAATGGCCATATCGTCGTCACAAATTGCCTCATTTCAATTATAATGGTGTTTATCGAATTCACTCGATCTTTGGCACACAACTGCATGAAAATAATTTGACTTCCGACTCATCTAAGAAAGATATTAAGGGATATTCTTCGATAAATAGAAAATATATGGAAAGCATTATATAGGGTCTACCTTGAAATAAATGGCCATATCTTCGTCAAAAATTGCCCCATTTCAGTTATAAAGGTGCTCTTAGAATTCACTCGATCTTTGGAATAAAACTGCATTAAAATAATTTGACTTCCGACTCATCTAAGAAAGATATTAAGGGATATTCTTCGATTAATAGAAAAAATAAGCCAAACATTAAATAGGGTCAACCTTGAAATAAATGGCCATATCTTCGTCAAAAATTGCCCCATTTCAATTATAAAGGCGTTTTAAGAATTCACTTGATCTTTGGAACAAAATTGCATTAAAATTATTTGACTTCCAACTCATCTAAGAAGGATATTAAGGGATATTCTTCGATTAATAGAAAATATAAGCCAAACATTAAATAGGGTCAACCTTGAAATAAATGGCCATATCTTCATCAAAAATTGCCCCATTTCAATTATAAAGGTGTTTTTAGAATTCACTCAATCTTTGGAACAAAACTGCATTAAAATAATTTGACTTCCGACTCATCTAAGAAAGATATTAAGGGATATTCTTCGATAAATAGAAAATATATGGAAAGCATTAAATAGGGTCTACCTTGAAATAAATGGCCATATCTTCGTCCAAAATTGCCCCATTTCAATTATAAAGGTGTTTTAAGAATTCGCTTGATCTTTGAAACAAAACTGCATAAAAATAATTTGACTTCCAACTCATCTAAGAAAGATATTAAGGGATATTCTTCGATAAATAGAAAATATATGGAAAGCATTAAATAGGCTCTACCTTGAAATAAATGGCCATATCTTCGTCAAAAATTGCCCGATTTCAATTATAAGGACGTTTTTAGAATTCGCCCGACCTTTGGAACAAAATTGCATCAAAATAATTTGACTTCTGACTCATCTAAGAAAGATATTAAGGGATATTCTTCGATAAATAGAAAATATATGGAAAGCATTAAATAGGGTCTACCTTGAAATAAATGGCCATATCTTCGTCAAAAATTGCCCCATTTCAATTATAAAGGTGTTTTTAGAATTCACTCGATCTTTGGAATAAAACTGCATTAAAATAATTTGACTTCCGACTCATCTAAGAAAGATATTAAGGGATATTCTTCGATTAATAGAAAAAATAAGCCAAACATTAAATAGGGTCAACCTTGAAATAAATGGCCATATCTTCGTCAAAAATTGCCCCATTTCAATTATAAAGGTGTTTTAGGAATTCACTCGGTCTTTGGAACAAAAGTGCATTAAAATAATTTGACTTCCGACTCATCTAAGAAAGATATTAAAGGATATTCCTCGATAAATAGAAAATATATGGAAAGCATTAAATAGGCTCTACCTTGAAATAAATGGCCATATCTTCGTCAAATATTGTCCCATTTCAATTATAAAGGTGTTTTTACAATTCACTCGATCTTTGGAACAAAACTGCATTAAAATAATTTGACTTCCGACTCATCTAAGACAGGTATTAAGGGATATTCTTCGATAAATAGAAAATATATGCCAAACATTAAATAGGGTCAACCTTGAAAGAAATGGCCATATCTTCGTCAAAAATTGCCACATTTGAATTATAAAGGTGTTTTAAGAATTCGCTTGATCTTTGAAACAAAACTGCATAAAAATAATTTGACTTCCAACTCATCTAAGAAAGATATTAAGGGATATTCTTCGATAAATAGAAAATATATGAAAAGCATTAAATAGGCTCTACCTTGAAATAAATGGCCATATCTTCGTCAAAAATTGCCCGATTTCAATTATAAAGGTGTTTTTAGAATTCACTCGATCTTTGAAACAAAACTGCATTAAAATAATTTGACTTCCGACTCATCTAAGAAAGATATTAAGGGATATTCTTCGATAAATAGAAAATATATGGAAAGCATTAAATAGGGTCTACCTTGAAATAAATGGCCATATCTTCGTCAAAAATTGCCCCATTTCAATTATAAAGGTGTTTTTAGAATTCACTCGATCTTTGGAATAAAACTGCATTAAAATAATTTGACTTCCGACTCATCTAAGAAAGATATTAAGGGATATTCTTCGATTAATAGAAAAAATAAGCCAAACATTAAATAGGGTCAACCTTGAAATAAATGGCCATATCTTCGTCAAAAATTGCCCCATTTCAATTATAAAGGTGTTTTAAGAATTCACTCGATCTTTGGAACATAACTGCATTAAAATAATTTGACTTCCGACTCATCTAAGAAAGATATTAAAGGATATTCCTCGATAAATAGAAAATATATGGAAAGCATTAAATAGGCTCTACCTTGAAATAAATGGCCATATCTTCGTCAAATATTGTCCCATTTCAATTATAAAGGTGTTTTTACAATTCACTCGATCTTTGGAACAAAACTGCATTAAAATAATTTGACTTCCGACTCATCTAAGAAAGGTATTAAGGGATATTCTTCGATAAATAGAAAATATATGCCAAACATTAAATAGGGTCAACCTTGAAATAAATGGCCATATCTTCGTCAAAAATTGCCACATTTCAATTATAAAGGTGTTTTTAGAATTCACTTGATCTTTGGAACAAAATTGCATTAAAATAATTTGACTTTCGACTCATCTAAGAAAGATATTAAGGGATATTCTTCGATTAATAGAAAATATAAGCCAAACATTAAATAGGGTCAACCTTGAAATAAATGGCCATATCTTCGTCAAAAATTGCCCCATTTCAATTGTAAAGGTGTTTTTAGAATTCACTCAATCTTCGGAACAAAACTGCATTAAAATAATTTGACTTCCGACTCATCTAAGAAAGATATTAAGGGATATTCCTCGATAAATAGAAAATATATGGAAAGCATTAAATAGGGTCTACCTTGAAATAAATGGCCATATCTTCGTCCAAAATTGCCCCATTTCAATTATAAAGGTGTTTTAAGAATTTGCTTGATCTTTGGAACAAAACTGCATCAAAATAATTTGACTTCCAACTCATCTAAGAAAGATATTAAGGGATATTCTTCGATTAATAGAAAATATATGGAAAGCATTAAATAGGCTCTACCTTGAAATAAATGGCCATATCTTCGTCAAAAATTGCCCGATTTCAATTATAAAGGTGTTTTTAGAATTCACTCGATCTTTGAAACAAAACTGCATTAAAATAATTTGACTTCCGACTCATCTAAGAAAGATATTAAGGGATATTCTTCGATTAATAGAAAATATAAGCCAAACATTAAATAGGGTCAACCTTGAAATAAATGGCCATATCTTCGTCCAAAATTGCCCTATTTCAATTATAAAGGTGTTTTTAGAATTCGCTCGATCTTTGGAACAAAACTGCATTAAAATAATTTGACTTCCGACTCATCTAAGAAAGATATTAAGGGATATTCTTCGATTAATAGAAAATATAAGCCAAACATTAAATAGGGTCAACCTTGAAATAAATGGCCATATCTTCGTCAAAAATTGCCCCATTTCAATTATAAAGCTGTTTTTGGAATTTGCTTGATCTTTGAAATAAAACTGCACTAAAATAATTTGACTTCCGACTCATCTAAGAAAGATATTAAGGGATATTCTTTGATTAACAGAAAATATATGGAAGGTATTAAATAGGGTCAACCTTGAAATAAATGGCCATATCTTCGTCCAAAATTGCCCCATTTCAATTATAAAGGTGTTTTTAGAATTCACTCAATCTTTGGAACAAAACTGCATTAAAGTAATTTGACTTCCGACTCATCTAAGAAAGATATTAAGGGATGTTCTTCAATAAATAGAAAATATATGCCAAACATTAAATAGGGTCAACCTTGAAATAAATGGCCATATCTTCGTCCAAAATTGCCCCATTTCAATTATAAAGGTGTTTTTAGAATTCACTCAATCTTTGGAACAAAACTGCATTAAAGTAATTTGACTTCCGACTCATCTAAGAAAGATATTAAGGGATGTTCTTCAATAAATAGAAAATATATGGAAAGCATTAAATAGGGTCTACCTTGAAATAAATGGCCATATCTTCGTCAAAAATTGCCCCATTTCAATTATAAAGGTGTTTTTAGTATTCACTGGATCTTTGAAACAAAATTGCATTAAAATAATTTGACTTCCGACTCATCTAAGAAAGATATAAAGGGATATTCTTCGATTAATAGAAATTATAAGGCAAACATTAAATAGGGTCAACCTTGAAATAAATGGCCATATCTTCGTCAAAAATTGCCACATTTCAATTATAAAGGTGTTTTTAGAATTCACTTGATCTTTGGAACAAAATTGCATTAAAATAATTTGACTTCCGACTCATCTAAGAAAGATATTAAGGGATATTCTTCGATTAATAGAAAATATAAGCCAAACATTAAATAGGGTCTACCTTGAAATAAATGGCCATATCTTCGTCAAAAATTGCCCCATTTCAATTATAAAGGTGTTTTTAGAATTCACTTGATCTTTGGAACAAAATTGCATTAAAATAATTTGACTTCCGACTCATCTAAGAAAGATATAAAGGGATATTCTTCGATTAATAGAAATTATAAGGCAAACATTAAATAGGGTCAACCTTGAATTAAATGGCCATATCTTCGTCAAAAATTGCCACATTTCAATTATAGAGGTGTTTTTAGAATTCACTTGATCTTTGGAACAAAATTGCATTAAAATAATTTGACTTCCGACTCATCTAAGAAAGATATTAAGGGATATTCTTCGATTAATAGAAAATATAAGCCAAACATTAAATAGGGTCAACCTTGAAATAAATGGCCATATCTTCGTCAAAAATTGCCCCATTTCAATTATAAAGGTGTTTTTAGAATTCACTCAATCTTTGGAACAAAACTGCATTAAAATAATTTGACTTCCGACTCATCTAAGAAAGATATTAAGGGATATTCCTCGATAAATAGAAAATATATGGAAAGCATTAAATAGGGTCTACCTTGAAATAAATGGCCATATCTTCGTCCAAAATTGCCTTATTTCAATTATAAAGGTGTTTTAAGAATTTGCTTGATCTTTGGAACAAAACTGCATTAAAATAATTTGACTTCCAACTCATCTAAGAAAGATATTAAGGGATATTCTTCGATAAATAGAAAATATATGAAAAGCATTAAATAGGCTCTACCTTGAAATAAATGGCCATATCTTCGTCAAAAATTGCCCGATTTCAATTATAAAGGTGTTTTTAGAATTCACTCGATCTTTGAAACAAAACTGCATTAAAATAATTTGACTTCCGACTCATCTAAGAAAGATATTAAGGGATATTCTTCGATTAATAGAAAATATAAGCCAAACATTAAATAGGGTCAACCTTGAAATAAATGGTCATATCTTCGTCAAAAATTGCCCTATTTCAATTATAAAGGTGTTTTTAGAATTCGCTCGATCTTTGGATCAAAACTGCATTAAAATAATTTGACTTCCGACTCATCTAAGAAAGATATTAAGGGATATTCTTCGATTAATAGAAAATATAAGCCAAACATTAAATAGGGTCAACCTTGAAATAAATGGCCATATCTTCGTCAAAAATTGCCCCATTTCAATTATAAAGCTGTTTTTGGAATTTGCTTGATCTTTGAAATAAAACTGCATTAAAATAATTTGACTTCCGACTCATCTAAGAAAGATATTAAGGGATATTCTTCGATTAATAGAAAATATATGGAAAGTATTAAATAGGGTCTACCTTGAAATAAATGGCCATATCTTCGTCAAAAATTGCCCCATTTCAATTATAAAGGTGTTTTTAGAATTCACTTGATCTTTGAAACAAAACTGCGTTAAAATAATTTGACTTCCAACTCACCTAAGAAAGATATTAAGGGATATTCTTCGATAAATAGAAAATATATGGAAAGTATTAAATAGGGTCTACCTTGAAATAAATGGCCATATCTTCGTCAAAAATTGCTCCATTTCAATTAAAAAGGTGTTTTTAGAATTCACTCAATCTTTGGAATAAAACTGCGTTAAAATAATTTGACTTCCGACTCATCTAAGAAAGATATTAAGGGATATTCTTTGATTAACAGAAAATATATGGAAAGTATTAAATAGGGTCTACCTTGAAATAAATGGCCATATCTTCGTCAAAAATTGCCCCATTTCAATTATAAAGGTGTTTCTAGAATTCGCTTGATCTTTGGAACAAACCTGCATTAAAATAATTGGACATCCAACTCATCTAAGAAAGATATTAAGGGGATATTCTTCGATAAATAGAAAATATATGGAAAGCATTAAATAGGGTCTACCTTGAAATAAATGGCCATATCTTCGTCAAAAATTGCCCAATTTCAATTATAAAGGTGTTTTTAGAATTCGCTTAATCTTTGAAACAAAACTGCATTAAAAGAATTTGACTTCCGACTCATGTAAGAAAGATATTAAGGGATATTCTTTGATCAACAGAAAATATATGGAAAGCATTAAATAGGGTCTACCTTGAAATAAATGGCCATATCTTCGTATAAAATCGCCCCATTTCAATTATAAAGGTGTTTTAGGAATTCACTCGATCTTTGGAACAAAACTGCATTAAAATAATTTGACTTCCGACTCATCTAAGAAAGATATTAAGGGATATTCTTCGATAAATAGAAAATATATGGAAAGAATTAAATAGGCTCTACCTTGAAATAAATGGCCATATCTTCGTCAAAAATTGCCCCATTTCAATTATAAAGATGTTTTTGGAATTCGCTCGATCTTTGGAACAAAACTGCATTAAAATAATTTGACTTCCGACTCATCTAAGAAAGATATTAAGGGATATTCTTCGATTAATTGAAATTATAAGGCAAACATTAAATAGGGTCAACCTTGAAATAAATGGCCATATCTTCGTCAAAAATTGCCCCATTTCAATTATAAAGGTGTTTTTAGAATTCACTTGATCTTTGGAACAAAATTGCATTAAAATAATTTGACTTCCGACTCATCTAAGAAAGATATTAAGGGATATTCTTCGATTAATAGAAAATATAAGCCAAACATTAAATAGGGTCAACCTTGAAATAAATGGCCATATCTTCGTCAAAAATTGCCCCATTTCAATTATAAAGCTGTTTTTGGAATTTGCTTGATCTTTGAAATAAAACCGCACTAAAATAATTTGACTTCCGACTCATCTAAAAAAGATATTAAGGGATATTCTTTGATTAACAGAAAATATATGGAAGTATTAAATAGGGTCAACCTTGAAATAAATGGCCATATCTTCGTCCAAAATTGCCCCATTTCAATTATAAAGGTGTTTTTAGAATTCACTCAATCTTTGGAACAAAACTGCATTAAAGTAATTTGACTTCCGACTCATCTAAGAAAGATATTAAGGGATGTTCTTCAATAAATAGAAAATATATGCCAAACATTAAATAGGGTCAACCTTGAAATAAATGGCCATATCTTCGTCCAAAATTGCCCCATTTCAATTATAAAGGTGTTTTTAGAATTCACTCAATCTTTGGAACAAAACTGCATTAAAGTAATTTGACTTCCGACTCATCTAAGAAAGATATTAAGGGATATTCTTCGATAAATAGAAAATATATGGAAAGAATTAAATAGGCTCTACCTTGAAATAAATGGCCATATCTTCGTCAAAAATTGCCCCATTTCAATTATAAAGATGTTTTTGGAATTCGCTCGATCTTTGGAACAAAACTGCATTAAAATAATTTGACTTCCGACTCATCTAAGAAAGATATTAAGGGATATTCTTCGATTAATTGAAATTATAAGGCAAACATTAAATAGGGTCAACCTTGAAATAAATGGCCATATCTTCGTCAAAAATTGCCCCATTTCAATTATAAAGGTGTTTTTAGAATTCACTTGATCTTTGGAACAAAATTGCATTAAAATAATTTGACTTCCGACTCATCTAAGAAAGATATTAAGGGATATTCTTCGATTAATAGAAAATATAAGCCAAACATTAAATAGGGTCAACCTTGAAATAAATGGCCATATCTTCGTCAAAAATTGCCCCATTTCAATTATAAAGCTGTTTTTGGAATTTGCTTGATCTTTGAAATAAAACCGCACTAAAATAATTTGACTTCCGACTCATCTAAGAAAGATATTAAGGGATATTCTTTGATTAACAGAAAATATATGGAAGGTATTAAATAGGGTCAACCTTGAAATAAATGGCCATATCTTCGTCCAAAATTGCCCCATTTCAATTATAAAGGTGTTTTTAGAATTCACTCAATCTTTGGAACAAAACTGCATTAAAGTAATTTGACTTCCGACTCATCTAAGAAAGATATTAAGGGATGTTCTTCAATAAATAGAAAATATATGCCAAACATTAAATAGGGTCAACCTTGAAATAAATGGCCATATCTTCGTCCAAAATTGCCCCATTTCAATTATAAAGGTGTTTTTAGAATTCACTCAATCTTTGGAACAAAACTGCATTAAAGTAATTTGACTTCCGACTCATCTAAGAAAGATATTAAGGGATGTTCTCCAATAAATAGAAAATATATGGAAAGCATTAAATAGGGTCTACCTTGAAATAAATGGCCATATCTTCGTCAAAAATTGCCCCATTTCAATTATAAAGGTGTTTTTAGAATTCACTTGATCTTTGGAACAAAACTGCATTAAAATAATTTGACTTCCGACTCATCTAAACAACGATATAAAGGGATATTCTTCAATTAATAGGAATTATAAGGCATACATTTCATAGGGTCAACCTTGAAATACATGCCCATATCTTCGTCAAAAATTGCCACATTTCAATTATATAGGTGTTTTTAGAATTCACTTGATCTTTGGAACAAAACTGCATTAAAATAATTTGACTTCCGACTCATCTAAGAAAGATATTAAGGGATATTCTTCGATTAATAGAAAATATGAGCCAAACATTAAATAGGGTCAACCTTGAAATAAATGGCCATATCTTCGTCAAAAATTGCCCCATTTCAATTATAAAGGTGTTTTTAGAATTCACTCAATCTTTGGAACAAAACTGCATTAAAATAATTTGACTTCCGACTCATCTAAGAAAGATATTAAGGGATATTCCTCGATAAATAGAAAATATATGGAAAGCATTAAATAGGGTCTACCTTGAAATAAACGGCCATATCTTCGTCCAAAATTGCCCCATTTCAATTATAAAGGTGTTTTAAGAATTTGCTTGATCTTTGGAACAAAACTGCATCAAAATAATTTGACTTCCAACTCATCTAAGAAAGATATTAAGGGATATTCTTCGATAAATAGAAAATATATGGAAAGCATTAAATAGGCTCTACCTTGAAATAAATGGCCATATCTTCGTCAAAAATTGCCCGATTTCAATTATAAATGTGTTTTTAGAATTCACTCGATCTTTGAAACAAAACTGCATTAAAATAATTTGACTTCCGACTCATCTAAGAAAGATATTAAGGGATATTCTTCGATTAATAGAAAATATAAGCCAAACATTAAATAGGGTCAACCTTGAAATAAATGGCCATATCTTCGTCCAAGATTGCCCTATTTCAATTATAAAGGTGTTTTTAGAATTCGCTCGACCTTTGGAACAAAACTGCATTAAATTAATTTGACTTCCGACTCATCTAAGAAAGATATTAAGGGATATTCTTCGATTAATAGAAAATATAAGCCAAACATTAAATAGGGTCAACCTTGAAATAAATGGCCAAATCTTCGTCAAAAATTACCCCATTTCAATTATAAAGCTGTTTTTGGAATTTGCTTGATCTTTGAAATAAAACTGCATTAAAATAATTTGACTTCCGACTCATCTAAGAAAGATATTAAGGGATATTCTTTGATTAACAGAAAATATATGGAAGGTATTAAATAGGGTCAACCTTGAAATAAATGGCCATATCTTCGTCCACAATTGCCCCATTTCAATTATAAAGGTGTTTTTAGAATTCACTCAATCTTTGGAACAAAACTGCATTAAAGTAATTTGACTTCCGACTCATCTAAGAAAGATATTAAGGGATGTTCTTCAATAAATAGAAAATATATGGAAAGCATTAAATAGGGTCTACCTTGAAATAAATGGCCATATCTTCGTCAAAAATTGCCCCATTTCAATTATAAAGGTGTTTTTAGTATTCACTGGATCTTTGGAACAAAATTGCATTAAAATAATTTGACTTCCGACTCATCTAAGAAAGATATAAAGGGATATTCTTCGATTAATAGAAATTATAAGGCAAACATTAAATAGGGTCAACCTTGAATTAAATGGCCATATCTTCGTCAAAAATTGCCACATTTCAATTATAAAGGTGTTTTTAGAATTCACTTGATCTTTGGAACAAAATTGCATTAAAATAATTTGACTTTCGACTCATCTAAGAAAGATATTAAGGGATATTCTTCGATTAATAGAAAATATAAGCCAAACATTAAATAGGGTCAACCTTGAAATAAATGGCCATATCTTCGTCAAAAATTGCCCCATTTCAATTATAAAGGTGTTTTTAGAATTCACTCAATCTTTGGAACAAAACTGCATTAAAATAATTTGACTTCTGACTCATCTAAGAAAGATATTAAGGGATATTCCTCGATAAATAGAAAATATATGGAAAGCATTAAATAGGGTCTACCTTGAAATAAATGGCCATATCTTCGTCCAAAATTGCCTTATTTCAATTATAAGGGGGTTTTAAGAATTTGCTTGATCTATGGAACAAAACTGCATTAAAATAATTTGACTTCCAACTCATCTAAGAAAGATATTAAGGGATATTCTTCGATAAATAGAAAATATATGAAAAGCATTAAATAGGCTCTACCTTGAAATAAATGGCCATATCTTCGTCAAAAATTGCCCGATTTCAATTATAAAGGTGTTTTTAGAATTCACTCGATCTTTGAAACAAAACTGCATTAAAATAATTTGACTTCCGACTCATCTAAGAAAGATATTAAGGGATATTCTTCGATTAATAGAAAATATAAGCCAAACATTAAATAGGGTCAACCTTGAAATAAATGGTCATATCTTCGTCAAAAATTGCCCTATTTCAATTATAAAGGTGTTTTTAGAATTCGCTTGATCTTTGGATCAAAACTGCATTAAAATAATTTGACTTCCGACTCATCTAAGAAAGATATTAAGGGATATTCTTCGATTAATAGAAAATATAAGCCAAACATTAAATAGGGTCAACCTTGAAATAAATGGCCATATCTTCGTCAAAAATTGCCCCATTTCAATTATAAAGCTGTTTTTGGAATTTGCTTGATCTTTGAAATAAAACTGCATTAAAATAATTTGACTTCCGACTCATCTAAGAAAGATATTAAGGGATATTCTTTGATTAACAGAAAATATATGGAAAGCATTAAATAGGGTCTACCTTGAAATAAATGGCCATATCTTCGTCCAAATTGCTCCATTTCAATTATAAAGGTGTTTTTAGAATTCACTCAATCTTTGGAATAAAACTGCGTTAAAATAATTTGACTTCCGACTCATCTAAGACAGATATTAAGGGATGTTCTTTGATTAACAGAAAATATATGGAAGGTATTAAATAGGGTCTACCTTGAAATAAATGGCCATATCTTCGTCAAAAATTGCCACATTTCAATTATAAAGGTGTTTTATAGAATTCACTTGATCTTTGGAACAAAATTGCATTAAAATAATTTGACTTCCGACTCATCTAAGAAAGATATTAAGGGATATTCTTCGATTAATAGAAAATATAAGCCAAACATTAAATAGGGTCAACCTTGAAATAAATGGCCATATCTTCGTCAAAAATTGCCCCATTTCAATTATAAAGGTGTTTTTAGAATTCACTCAATCTTTGGAACAAAACTGCATTAAAATAATTTGACTTCAGACTCATCTAAGAAAGATATTAAGGGATATTCCTCGATAAATAGAAAATATATGGAAAGCATTAAATAGGGTCTACCTTGAAATAAATGGCCATATCTTCGTCCAAAATTGCCCCATTTCAATTATAAAGGTGTTTTAAGAATTTGCTTGATCTTTGGAACAAAACTGCATCAAAATAATTTGACTTCCGACTCATCTAAGAAAGATATTAAGGGATATTCTTCGATAAATAGAAAATATATGGAAAGCATTAAATAGGCTCTACCTTGAAATAAATGGCCATATCTTCGTCAAAAATTGCCCGATTTCAATTATAAATGTGTTTTTAGAATTCACTCGATCTTTGAAACAAAACTGCATTAAAATAATTTGACTTCCGACTCATCTAAGAAAGATATTAAGGGATATTCTTCGATTAATAGAAAATATAAGCCAAACATTAAATAGGGTCAACCTTGAAATAAATGGCCATATCTTCGTCCAAGATTGCCCTATTTCAATTATAAAGGTGTTTTTAGAATTCGCTCGACCTTTGGAACAAAACTGCATTAAATTAATTTGACTTCCGACTCATCTAAGAAAGATATTAAGGGATATTCTTCGATTAATAGAAAATATAAGCCAAACATTAAATAGGGTCAACCTTGAAATAAATGGCCAAATCTTCGTCAAAAATTGCCCCATTTCAATTATAAAGCTGTTTTTGGAATTTGCTTGATCTTTGAAATAAAACTGCATTAAAATAATTTGACTTCCGACTCATCTAAGAAAGATATTAAGGGATATTCTTTGATTAACAGAAAATATATGGAAGGTATTAAATAGGGTCAACCTTGAAATAAATGGCCATATCTTCGTCCACAATTGCCCCATTTCAATTATAAAGGTGTTTTTAGAATTCACTCAATCTTTGGAACAAAACTGCATTAAAGTAATTTGACTTCCGACTCATCTAAGAAAGATATTAAGGGATGTTCTTCAATAAATAGAAAATATATGGAAAGCATTAAATAGGCTCTACCTTGAAATAAATGGCCATATCTTCGTCAAAAATTGCCCGATTTCAATTATAAATGTGTTTTTAGAATTCGCTTGATCTTTGGAACAAACCTGCATTAAAATAATTGGACATCCAACTCATCTAAGAAAGATATTAAGGGATATTCTTCGATAAATAGAAAATATATGGAAAGCATTAAATAGGGTCTACCTTGAAATAAATGGCCATATCTTCATCTAAAATTGCCCAATTTCAATTATAAAGGTGTTTTTAGAATTCGCTCGATCTTTGGAACAAAACTGCATTAAAATAATTTGACTTCCGACTCATCTAAGAAAGATATTAAGGGATATTCTTCGATTAATAGAAAATATAAGCCAAACATTAAATACGGTCAACCTTGAAATAAATGGCCATATCTTCGTCAAAAATTGCCCCATTTCAATTATAAAGGTGTTTTAGGAATTCACTCGATCTTTGGAACAAAACTGCATTAAAATAATTTGACTTCCGACTCATCTAAGAAAGATATTAAGGGATATTCTTCGATAAATAGAAAATATATGGAAAGAATTAAATAGGCTATACCTTGAAATAAATGGCCATATCTTCGTCAAAAATTGCCCCATTTCAATTATAAAGTTGTTTTTGGAATTCGCTCGATCTTTGGAACAAAACTGCATTAAAATAATTTGACTTCCGACTCATCTAAGAAAGATATTAAGGGATATTCTTCGATAAATAGAAAATATATGGAAAGCATTAAATAGGGTCAACCTTGAAATAAATGGCCATATCTTCGTCAAAAATTGCCCCATTTCAATTATAAAGGTGTTTTTAGAATTCACTTGATCTTTGGAACAAAATTGCATTAAAATAATTTGACTTCCGACTCATCTAAGAAAGATATTAAGGGATATTCTTCGATTAATAGAAAATATAAGCCAAACATTAAATAGGGTCAACCTTGAAATAAATGGCCATATCTTCGTCAAAAATTGCCCCATTTCAATTATAAAGCTGTTTTTGGAATTTGCTTGATCTTTGAAATAAAACCGCACTAAAATAATTTGACTTCCGACTCATCTAAGAAAGATATTAAGGGATATTCTTTGATTAACAGAAAATATATGGAAGGTATTAAATAGGGTCAACCTTGAAATAAATGGCCATATCTTCGTCCAAAATTGCCCCATTTCAATTATAAAGGTGTTTTTAGAATTCACTCAATCTTTGGAACAAAACTGCATTAAAGTAATTTGACTTCCGACTCATCTAAGAAAGATATTAAGGGATGTTCTTCAATAAATAGAAAATATATGCCAAACATTAAATAGGGTCAACCTTGAAATAAATGGCCATATCTTCGTCAAAAATTGCCCCCATTTCAATTATAAAAGGTGTTTTTAGAATTCACTCAATCTTTGGGAATAAAACTGCATCAAAATAATTTGACTTCCAACTCATCTAAGAAAGATACTAAGGGATATTCTTCGATAAATAGAAAATATATGGAAAGAATTAAATAGGCTCTACCTTGAAATAAATGGCCATATCTTCGTCAAAAATTGCCCCATTTCAATTATAAAGATGTTTTTGGAATTCGCTCGATCTTTGGAACAAAACTGCATTAAAATAATTTGACTTCCGACTCATCTAAGAAAGATATTAAGGGATATTCTTCGATTAATTGAAAATATAAGGCAAACATTAAATAGGGTCAACCTTGAAATAAATGGCCATATCTTCGTCAAAAATTGCCCCATTTCAATTATAAAGGTGTTTTTAGAATTCACTCGATCTTTGAAACAAAATTGCATTAAAATAATTTGACTTCCGACTCATCTAAGAAAGATATTAAGGGATATTCTTCGATAAATAGAAAATATAAGGAAAACATTAAATAGGGTCTACCTTGAAATAAATGGCCATATCTTCGTCAAAAATTGCCCCATTTCAATTATAAAGGTGTTTTTGGAATTTGCTTGATCTTTGAAACAAAACCGCACTAAAATAATTTGACTTCCGACTCATCTAAGAAAGATATTAAGGGATATTCTTCGATTAACAGAAAATATATGGAAGGTATTAAATAGGGTCTACCTTGAAATAAATGGCCATATCTTCGTCAAAAATTGCCCCACTTTCAATTATAAAGGTGTTTTTTAGAATTCACTCGATCTTTGAAACAAAACTGCATTAAAATAATTTTGACTTCCGACTCATCTAAGAAAGATATTAAGGGATATTCTTCGATAAATAGAAAATATATGCCAAACATTAAATAGGGTCAACCTTGAAATAAATGGCCATATCTTCGTCCAAAATTGCCCCATTTCAATTATAAAGGTGTTTTTAGAATTCACTCGATCTTTGGAACAAAACTGCATTAAAATAATTTGACTTCCGACTCATCTAAGAAAGATATTAAGGGATATTCTTCGATTAATAGAAAATATAAGGCAAAGCATTAAATAGGGTCTACCTTGAAATAAATGGCCATATCTTCGTCAAAAATTGCCCCATTTCAATTATAAAGGTGTTTTTGGAATTCGCTTGATCTTTGAAATAAAACTGCATTAAAATAATTTGACTTCCGACTCATCTAAGAAAGATATTAAGGGATATTCTTCGATTAATAGAAAATATATGGAAAGCATTAAATAGGGTCTACCTTGAAATAAATGGCCATATCTTCGTCAAAAATTGCCCCATTTCAATTATAAAGGTGTTTTTAGAATTCACTCGATCTTTGGAATAAAACTGCTTTAAAATAATTTGACTTCCGACTCATCTAAGACAGATATTAAGGGATATTCTTCGATTAATAGAAAATATATGGAAGGTATTAAATAGGGTCTACCTTGAAATAAATGGCCATATCTTCGTCAAAAATTGCCCCATTTCAATTATAAAGGTGTTTTTAGAATTCGCTCGATCTTTGGAACAAAACTGCATTAAAATAATTTGACTTCCGACTCATCTAAGCAAGATATTAAGGGATATTCTTCGATTAATAGAAAATATAAGCCAAACATTAAATACGGTCAACCTTGAAATAAATGGCCATATCTTCGTCAAAAATTGCCCCATTTCAATTATAAAGGTGTTTTAGGAATTCACTCGATCTTTGGAACAAAACTGCATTAAAATAATTTGACTTCCGACTCATCTAAGAAAGATATTAAGGGATATTCTTCGATTAATAGAAAATATATGGAAAGCATTAAATAGGGTCAACCTTGAAATAAATGGCCATATCTTCGTCAAAAATTGCCCCATTTCAATTATAAAGGTGTTTTAGGAATTCACTCAATCTTTGGAACAAAACTGCATTAAAATAATTTGACTTCCGACTCATCTAAGAAAGATATTAAGGGATATTCTTCGATAAATAGAAAATATATGGAAAGAATTAAATAGGGTCTACCTTTAAATAAATGGCTATATCTTCGTCAAAAATTGCCCCATTTCAATTATAAAGGTGTTTTTAGAATTCGCTCGATCTTTGGAACAAAACTGCATTCAAATAATTTGACTTCCGACTCATCTAAGAAAGATATTAAGGGATATTCTTCGATAAATAGAAAATATATGGAAAGCATTAAATAGGGTCTACCTTGAAATAAATGGCCATATCTTCGTCCAAAATTACCACATTTCAATTATAAAGGTGTTTTAAGAATTCGCTTGATCTTTGGAACAAAACTGCATTAAAATAATTTGACTTCCGACTCATCTAAGACAGATATTAAGGGATATTCTTTGATTAACAGAAAATATATGGAAGGTATTAAATAGGGTCTACCTTGAAATAAATGGCCATATCTTCGTCAAAAATTGCCCCATTTCAATTATAAAGGTGTTTCTAGAATTCGCTTGATCTTTGGAACAAAACTGCATTAAAATAATTTGACATCCAACTCATCTAAGAAAGATATTAAGGGATATTCTTCGATTAATAGAAAATATATGGAAAGCATTAAATAGGGTCTACCTTGAAATAAATGGCCATATCTTCGTCAAAAATTGCCCCATTTCAATTATAAAGGTGTTTTTAGAATTCGCTCGATCTTTGGAACAAAACTGCATTAAAATAATTTGACTTCCGACTCATCTAAGAAAGATATTAAGGGATATTCTTTGATTAATAGAAAATATAAGCCAAACATTAAATACGGTCAACCTTGAAATAAATGGCCATATCTTCGTCAAAAATTGCCCCATTTCAATTATAAAGGTGTTTTTAGAATTCACTCGATCTTTGGAACAAAACTGCATTAAAATAATTTGACTTCCGACTCATCTAAGAAAGATATTAAGGGATATTCTTCGATAAATAGAAAATATATGGAAAGAATTAAATAGGCTCTACCTTGAAATAAATGGCCATATCTTCGTCAAAAATTGCCCCATTTCAATTATAAAGATGTTTTTGGAATTCGCTCGATCTTTGGAACAAAACTGCATTAAAATAATTTGACTTCCGACTCATCTAAGAAAGATATTAAGGGATATTCTTCGATTAATAGAAATTATAAGGCAAACATTAAATAGGGTCAACCTTGAAATAAATGGCCATATCTTCGTCAAAAATTGCCCCATTTCAATTATAAAGGTGTTTTTAGAATTCGCTCGATCTTTGGAACAAAACTGCATTAAAATAATTCGACTTCCGACTCATCTAAGAAAGATATTAAGGGATATTCTTCGATTAATAGAAAATATAAGCCAAACATTAAATACGGTCTACCTTGAAATAAATGGCCATATCTTCGACAAAAATTGCCCCATTTCAATTATAAAGGTGTTTTTAGAATTCACTCGATCTTTGGAACAAAACTGCATTAAAATAATTTGACTTCCGACTCATCTAAGAAAGATATTAAGGGATATTCTTCGATAAATAGAAAATATATGGAAAGAATTAAATAGGCTCTACCTTGAAATAAATGGCCATATCTTCGTCAAAAATTGCCCCATTTCAATTATAAAGATGTTTTTGGAATTCGCTCGATCTTTGGAACAAAACTGCATTAAAATAATTTGACTTCCGACTCATCTAAGAAAGATATTAAGGGATATTCTTCGATTAATAGAAATTATAAGGCAAACATTAAATAGGGTCAACCTTGAAATAAATGGCCATATCTTCGTCAAAAATTGCCCCATTTCAATTATAAAGGTGTTTTTAGAATTCACTTGATCTTTGGAACAAAATTGCATTAAAATAATTTGACTTCCGACTCATCTAAGAAAGATATTAAGGGATATTCTTCGATTAATAGAAAATATAAGCCAAACATTAAATAGGGTCAACCTTGAAATAAATGGCCATATCTTCGTCAAAAATTGCCCCATTTCAATTATAAAGCTGTTTTTGGAATTTGCTTGATCTTTGAAATAAAACTGCACTAAAATAATTTGACTTCCGACTCATCTAAGAAAGATATTAAGGGATATTCTTTGATTAACAGAAAATATATGGAAGGTATTAAATAGGGTCAACCTTGAAATAAATGGCCATATCTTCGTCCAAAATTGCCCCATTTCAATTATAAAGGTGTTTTTAGAATTCACTCAATCTTTGGAACAAAACTGCATTAAAGTAATTTGACTTCCGACTCATCTAAGAAAGATATTAAGGGATGTTCTTCAATAAATAGAAAATATATGCCAAACATTAAATAGGGTCAACCTTGAAATAAATGGCCATATCTTCGTCCAAAATTGCCCCATTTCAATTATAAAGGTGTTTTTAGAATTCACTCAATCTTTGGAACAAAACTGCATTAAAGTAATTTGACTTCCGACTCATCTAAGAAAGATATTAAGGGATGTTCTTCAATAAATAGAAAATATATGGAAAGCATTAAATAGGGTCTACCTTGAAATAAATGGCCATATCTTCGTCAAAAATTGCCCCATTTCAATTATAAAGGTGTTTTTAGTATTCACTGGATCTTTGGAACAAAATTGCATTAAAATAATTTGACTTCCGACTCATCTAAGAAAGATATAAAGGGATATTCTTCGATTAATAGAAATTATAAGGCAAACATTAAATAGGGTCAACCTTGAAATAAATGGCCATATCTTCGTCAAAAATTGCCACATTTCAATTATAAAGGTGTTTTTAGAATTCACTTGATCTTTGGAACAAAATTGCATTAAAATAATTTGACTTCCGACTCATCTAAGAAAGATATTAAGGGATATTCTTCGATTAATAGAAAATATAAGCCAAACATTAAATAGGGTCAACCTTGAAATAAATGGCCATATCTTCGTCAAAAATTGCCCCATTTCAATTATAAAGGTGTTTTTAGAATTCACTCAATCTTTGGAACAAAACTGCATTAAAATAATTTGACTTCCGACTCATCTAAGAAAGATATTAAGGGATATTCTTCGATAAATAGAAAATATATGGAAAGCATTAAATAGGGTCCGGCACCTTGAAATAAATGGCCATATCTTCGTCAAAAATTGCCCCATTTCAATTATAAAGGTGTTTTTAGAATTCACTTGATCTTTGGAACAAAACTGCATTAAAATAATTTGACTTCCGACTCATCTAAGAAAGATATTAAGGGATATTCTTCGATAAATAGAAAATATATGGAAAGCATTAAATAGGGTCTACCTTGAAATAAATGGCCATATCTTCGTCAAAAATTGCCCCATTTCAATTATAAAGGTGTTTTTAGAATTCACTCGATCTTTGGAACAAAACTGCATTAAAATAATTTGACTTCCGACTCATCTAAGAAAGATATTAAGGGATATTCTTCGATAAATAGAAAATATATGGAAAGCATTAAATAGGGTCTACCTTGAAATAAATGGCCATATCTTCGTCAAAAATTGCCCCATTTCAATTATAAAGGTGTTTTTAGAATTCACTCGATCTTTGGAACAAAACTGCATTAAAATAATTTGACTTCCGACTCATCTAAGAAAGATATTAAGGGATATTCTTCGATAAATAGAAAATATATGGAAAGCATTAAATAGGGTCTACCTTGAAATAAATGGCCATATCTTCGTCAAAAATTGCCCCATTTCAATTATAAAGGTGTTTTTAGAATTCGCTTGATCTTTGGAACAAAACTGCATTAAAATAATTTGACTTCCGACTCATCTAAGAAAGATATTAAGGGATATTCTTCGATAAATAGAAAATATATGGAAAGCATTAAATAGGGTCTACCTTGAAATAAATGGCCATATCTTCGTCAAAAATTGCCCCATTTCAATTATAAAGGTGTTTTTAGAATTCACTTGATCTTTGGAACAAAACTGCATTAAAATAATTTGACTTCCGACTCATCTAAGAAAGATATTAAGGGATATTCTTCGATAAATAGAAAATATATGGAAAGCATTAAATAGGGTCTACCTTGAAATAAATGGCCATATCTTCGTCAAAAATTGCCCCATTTCAATTATAAAGGTGTTTTTAGAATTCACTCGATCTTTGGAACAAAACTGCATTAAAATAATTTGACTTCCGACTCATCTAAGAAAGATATTAAGGGATATTCTTCGATAAATAGAAAATATATGGAAAGCATTAAATAGGGTCTACCTTGAAATAAATGGCCATATCTTCGTCAAAAATTGCCCCATTTCAATTATAAAGGTGTTTTTAGAATTCACTTGATCTTTGGAACAAAACTGCATTAAAATAATTTGACTTCCGACTCATCTAAGAAAGATATTAAGGGATATTCTTCGATAAATAGAAAATATATGGAAAGCATTAAATAGGGTCTACCTTGAAATAAATGGCCATATCTTCGTCAAAAATTGCCCCATTTCAATTATAAAGGTGTTTTTAGAATTCACTTGATCTTTGGAACAAAACTGCATTAAAATAATTTGACTTCCGACTCATCTAAGAAAGATATTAAGGGATATTCTTCGATTAATAGAAAATATAAGGCAAACATTAAATAGGGTCTACCTTGAAATAAATGGCCATATCTTCGTCAAAAATTGCCCCATTTCAATTATAAAGGTGTTTTTAGAATTCACTCGATCTTTGGAACAAAACTGCATTAAAATAATTTGACTTCCGACTCATCTAAGAAAGATATTAAGGGATATTCTTCGATAAATAGAAAATATATGGAAAGCATTAAATAGGGTCTACCTTGAAATAAATGGCCATATCTTCGTCAAAAATTGCCCCATTTCAATTATAAAGGTGTTTTTAGAATTCACTTGATCTTTGGAACAAAACTGCATTAAAATAATTTGACTTCCGACTCATCTAAGAAAGATATTAAGGGATATTCTTCGATAAATAGAAAATATATGGAAAGCATTAAATAGGGTCTACCTTGAAATAAATGGCCATATCTTCGTCAAAAATTGCCCCATTTCAATTATAAAGGTGTTTTTAGAATTCACTTGATCTTTGGAACAAAACTGCATTAAAATAATTTGACTTCCGACTCATCTAAGAAAGATATTAAGGGATATTCTTCGATAAATAGAAAATATATGGAAAGCATTAAATAGGGTCTACCTTGAAATAAATGGCCATATCTTCGTCAAAAATTGCCCCATTTCAATTATAAAGGTGTTTTTAGAATTCACTCGATCTTTGGAACAAAACTGCATTAAAATAATTTGACTTCCGACTCATCTAAGAAAGATATTAAGGGATATTCTTCGATAAATAGAAAATATATGGAAAGCATTAAATAGGGTCTACCTTGAAATAAATGGCCATATCTTCGTCAAAAATTGCCCCATTTCAATTATAAAGGTGTTTTTAGAATTCACTTGATCTTTGGAACAAAACTGCATTAAAATAATTTGACTTCCGACTCATCTAAGAAAGATATTAAGGGATATTCTTCGATAAATAGAAAATATATGGAAAGCATTAAATAGGGTCTACCTTGAAATAAATGGCCATATCTTCGTCAAAAATTGCCCCATTTCAATTATAAAGGTGTTTTTAGAATTCACTTGATCTTTGGAACAAAACTGCATTAAAATAATTTGACTTCCGACTCATCTAAGAAAGATATTAAGGGATATTCTTCGATAAATAGAAAATATATGGAAAGCATTAAATAGGGTCTACCTTGAAATAAATGGCCATATCTTCGTCAAAAATTGCCCCATTTCAATTATAAAGGTGTTTTTAGAATTCACTCGAATCTTTGGAACAAAACTGCATTAAAATAATTTGACTTCCGACTCATCTAAGAAAGATATTAAGGGATATTCTTCGATAAATAGAAAATATATGGAAAGCATTAAATAGGGTCTACCTTGAAATAAATGGCCATATCTTCGTCAAAAATTGCCCCATTTCAATTATAAAGGTGTTTTTAGAATTCACTCGATCTTTGGAACAAAACTGCATTAAAATAATTTGACTTCCGACTCATCTAAGAAAGATATTAAGGGATATTCTTCGATAAATAGAAAATATATGGAAAGCATTAAATAGGGTCTACCTTGAAATAAATGGCCATATCTTCGTCAAAAATTGCCCCATTTCAATTATAAAGGTGTTTTTAGAATTCGCTTGATCTTTGGAACAAAACTGCATTAAAATAATTTGACTTCCGACTCATCTAAGAAAGATATTAAGGGATATTCTTCGATAAATAGAAAATATATGGAAAGCATTAAATAGGGTCTACCTTGAAATAAATGGCCATATCTTCGTCAAAAATTGCCCCATTTCAATTATAAAGGTGTTTTTAGAATTCACTTGATCTTTGGAAACAAAACTGCATTAAAATAATTTGACTTCCGACTCATCTAAGAAAGATATTAAGGGATATTCTTCGATAAATAGAAAATATATGGAAAGCATTAAATAGGGTCTACCTTGAAATAAATGGCCATATCTTCGTCAAAAATTGCCCCATTTCAATTATAAAGGTGTTTTTAGAATTCACTCGATCTTTGGAACAAAACTGCATTAAAATAATTTGACTTCCGACTCATCTAAGAAAGATATTAAGGGATATTCTTCGATAAATAGAAAATATATGGAAAGCATTAAATAGGGTCTACCTTGAAATAAATGGCCATATCTTCGTCAAAAATTGCCCCATTTCAATTATAAAGGTGTTTTTAGAATTCACTTGATCTTTGGAACAAAACTGCATTAAAATAATTTGACTTCCGACTCATCTAAGAAAGATATTAAGGGATATTCTTCGATAAATAGAAAATATATGGAAAGCATTAAATAGGGTCTACCTTGAAATAAATGGCCATATCTTCGTCAAAAATTGCCCCATTTCAATTATAAAGGTGTTTTTAGAATTCACTTGATCTTTGAAACAAAACTGCATTAAAATAATTTGACTTCCGACTCATCTAAGAAAGATATTAAGGGATATTCTTCGATAAATAGAAAATATATGGAAAGCATTAAATAGGGTCTACCTTGAAATAAATGGCCATATCTTCGTCAAAAATTGCCCCATTTCAATTATAAAGGTGTTTTTAGAATTCACTCGATCTTTGGAACAAAACTGCATTAAAATAATTTGACTTCCGACTCATCTAAGAAAGATATTAAGGGATATTCTTCGATAAATAGAAAATATATGGAAAGCATTAAATAGGGTCTACCTTGAAATAAATGGCCATATCTTCGTCAAAAATTGCCCCATTTCAATTATAAAGGTGTTTTTAGAATTCACTCGATCTTTGGAACAAAACTGCATTAAAATAATTTGACTTCCGACTCATCTAAGAAAGATATTAAGGGATATTCTTCGATAAATAGAAAATATATGGAAAGCATTAAATAGGGTCTACCTTGAAATAAATGGCCATATCTTCGTCAAAAATTGCCCCATTTCAATTATAAAGGTGTTTTTAGAATTCACTTGATCTTTGGAACAAAACTGCATTAAAATAATTTGACTTCCGACTCATCTAAGAAAGATATTAAGGGATATTCTTCGATAAATAGAAAATATATGGAAAGCATTAAATAGGGTCTACCTTGAAATAAATGGCCATATCTTCGTCAAAAATTGCCCCATTTCAATTATAAAGGTGTTTTTAGAATTCACTTGATCTTTGGAACAAAACTGCATTAAAATAATTTGACTTCCGACTCATCTAAGAAAGATATTAAGGGATATTCTTCGATAAATAGAAAATATATGGAAAGCATTAAATAGGGTCTACCTTGAAATAAATGGCCATATCTTCATCTAAAATTGCCCAATTTCAATTATAAGGGTGTTTTTAGAATTCACTTGATCTTTGGAACAAAACTGCATTAAAATAATTTGACTTCCGACTCATCTAAGAAAGATATTATTATTATTATTAGGGGGGAAGCTGCACCGCGACCTATTTGATCTATTGTGCCCCCCTTCTGAGCCTATAGCTCTTCCATCAGCCCCAACTCCCTTACGAACGTGAGGATCTTTGTTGGGTTGAGGTCTACTATGTCTTTGTAATTCAAAACATGCGCCCCTAGGATGCTGCTTCTTCTTCTAATTAAGGCGACACATTCTACCAGGATGTGCATCGAGGATTCCTCCTCTCTTTCACAAAACCTGCAGAGATCGCTACTATATATACCCAATTTTGTCAGGTGACTCCTTAGTCTACAGTGTCCTGTCAATAGACCGGTAAGTATCCTAAGGTTGTTCTTTCCCATGGTTATAATCTGTTTAAAACGTACAAGATTATAACCACCAAGGAGGCATCTGGCTTGTCGGAGTCCTACTGCCTCTGACCAGCTCTGATGCCGTCTCTGTCTCTCCTCGTTTCTAAGTTCCAGTCGTATAGTGTGTCTCCCTATGCCACAATACGGTTCTGGTCCTGTTAGGGGCCTTTCTGCCCCCATTCTTGCTTGCTTGTCAGCCGCCTCGTTTCCCGCTATGTCCCTGTGACCCGGGACCCATCGTAGGGTGAGCCTGTTGTGAGTCCCGAGCAGGTCTAGCTTTGAACGAACTTCATGGACTACCTTCGATGTTATCTTAGTCCCCATTATAGCTTTCAATGCTGCTTGACTATCGGATAGGATGGATATATCCGTATTCCGATAGTTACGTTCTATGTTGATGTCCGCACATCTCCCTATCGCACACACCTCAGCCTGAAATATGCTGGTGTGCGTTCCCAGGGATTCATGGTAAAATACCCGAGGACCCACCACTCCAAGGCCGGTGCCCTGATTCGTGAGTGATCCATCGGTGTACCATTTTATGGTGTGCGGTTTCATGGGATGGACTTCATCCAGAGTTGTCCATTCCCTTTTACTACTCATACGAACTGTGAAATTTCGCTCGAATATGTATTCGGCTGCCATTTCGTCCCTAGGTTGCGTCAGTAGGGGTAGTTCGTTTGAAAGGAGTTGGGCATCCTTGTGGCTTAGGATATGGTTGCCCCCAACTCCTTCTGCTGATATCCTGAGAAGCGTAGCTTTCTGCTTGAGCCTTATGATATGGTGGAGTGGTGTGAGCTCCATTAAGGCTTCAAGGGCCATTGTAGGGCAGGTGCGCATAGCTCCTGTCATACATACGCAGGCCATTCTTTGCAACTTTTGTAGTTGTTTCTTCACGGTGATCATCCGCGCCCTGTCACCCCATGCAACCACCCCATAGGTTAACATGGGTCTTACTACCATCAGGTACAGCCATCTTAATATTTTTGGTGATGTTCCCCATGATTTGCCGGCAATACTACGACATGCATAAAGCGCCCTGGAGCACTTTAATATCGTGTTTTGCACATGGGTGCCAAAGTTAAGTCTGCTGTCAAAAGTGACTCCCAGGTATTTGACCTCCCTACTTGTTTCTAGTAGGGTCCCTGAGAGCCATATTTGTCTCATCCTCTGTAACTTATGTCGTCTGGTAAAGGGAACGATGACTGTTTTCGTAGGGTTTAGGTTGAGTCCAACCTCCCTACACCAGTCATACGTTATCCTTATCCCTGACTGGACTATGTCACAGAGTGATTCTTCAAATTTGCCTCGCGCTATGATAACAATGTCATCGGCATAACCTTGACATTGAATACCACTGTTGGCAAGTCTGTTTAGTAGTTCGTCTACTAACAGACTCCAGAGTAGCGGAGACAACACCCCCCCCTTGGGGACAGCCTTTGGTGGTTAGGACTGTTACAGTGCTATCATGTAATGATGCCGTGGCTTGTCTGGACCGTAGCAGTGCCATTATCCATCTGCTGGTGGTATGGTCCAGGCCTCTTCTTTCAAGAGTAGCATTGATTGCATCGTGCGATGTGTTATCAAAGGCACCTTCTATATCTAAGAAGGCGCACAGTGCTACTTCCTTATTATCAATTGCCGCACTCAAAGTACGTCGCAGCTGATAAAGTGCTGTGTCCGTGGACCTGCCTACTCTGTATGCATGCTGCGTTGGGTGCAGCGGCCTTTGCTTAAGCAAAGTGCTTCTGATTTTATAGTCCACCAGCTTTTCCAACGTTTTCAGTAAAAACGATGTTAAGCTGATGGGTCTGAAGGACTTTGGGCTGGTAATGTCTTTCTTCCCTGCCTTGGGGATGAAGACTACCCTAGCTCTTCTCCATGCGCCCGGTATGTATCCGAGGGCTAGGCTACTTACTAATGCTTTCCTAATACGGGAGAGAAGTATTTCCTGTCCCGTTTGAAGGAAGGCTGGCGATATGCCGTCCATTCCAGGGGACTTATAGGGTTGGAATGTTCCAACTGCCCAATTAAGTCTCTCCCTTGAGACTGTCGACTTGGCGCATGCCCAGTCGTCAGTTGACGGCCTGTAACTACTGATGTCTAGCACCTCTTCCCTGATCCTGGTGACAAATGTCGGTGTAGATCCGACATTACCTAGTTCTAGATTATATTTGAAAATAAAATCAGTTAGGCACTCACCCCTTAGATTGATGTCACTGCTGCCCCATATAGTATGGTGCGCATTGGCATCGCATCCGATGAGCACCGGCATCTTCTCTTTTCTGCAGTACTCCACCAGCTTCTCGATCTCTGGTGGCGGGCAGGGTGCATCCCCTGCGAAGTATGCGGATACGATAACCATAGAGACCGCGCTGCCGTTGGTGTAAACCAGTAAGGGAACGCAGTCTCTAGTCAGGAATTCTGAAAGGATAGTAAAGTTAATACTTTTCCTTACCATGATACAAGCTCTGGGTGCTGGATCTCTCCGATCCCAGATTACCTTTGAGTCGACTGTGAACAGGCCCTTGATGCCATCGTTCACCCACGGCTCCTGTACCAGGGCCAGCCCAAGGTGTTTGTTGGTAAACATCCTTGCTAAGACCGCCGAGGCTGCCTTAGCTCGGTGGATGTTTACCTGGGCTAGCCCTGTGTTGATGACATTTGACATCTACTTTTGGGGAGGCTCCAGCTGACACGGTGAATGGGGCCTGGAGCAGTCCCCGTCACCGCTGCTCGTCATAGTGACGTCAGCTTCAGCTGCATCCTGCAGCTCCTCCTCCAGCTCCTGCGAGGACATGGGGATATCGTCGTCCCCCAGCATCTCCGCCTGGCAGAGCGTCGCATCTGCCAGTTCTTCGTCTTCTGCGAGGTCCTCCGACGGGTCGGTGGGCTGCGCAGTCGGACTGCCCTGCTCCGGGGCAGGAGTGTCCGATGTGGTGGTGTTGCCCACCGAGACATCCTCTCTGCCCGTTGGAGCAAGTTGGGGCCTTTCTGCAGTCTTCTTTTTCTTCAGTCCACTTACGGGGATGGTCCCATAACGGAAGAAGACCTGGTGCCCCTTCTCCACAATAACATTCTTGGATAGTTCATCTATCCCGATCACCAGGAGGGCTCCTCCACCCTCGTTCCTCCTGGAGATCACCTTCCAGGTGTCGGTCTCGATCCTGTTCTGGTTCCTCAGCAGAGCCAACAGGGATTCGGTAGACCGAGCTGCACTCCTGGGGCAGAACAGCGTGATGCAGTGGGGCGACGGAATGTCGTCCCCCACCTTGCACTCAAGGGGCACGCCCTTCCACGACTGTAGCCTCGAAGTTGCAATCCTTAGCCAATCGGCTGAGGTCTCATCGGAGCATTCAATTACCAGGAATCCAACCCGGAAGTGAATGCCCACGAATGAGACCGCGACATCTCCATCAGACGCAATGACTTCGTCAATGATGGCCTCTTCCAACACAGATAAATCTCCGTGACTGAGCATGACCCTTGGGAAGCCCACGGGCAACACAGCCACCTTTACCTTTTTTGCCATGTCTGCATAGGACAGGCGAGGCTCGGTGGGTGTCGGCGAGCTGGGCTTCGTGGCCGCTGCACGCGATGTGCTTGGGCGCAGGTCCAGATTACCTGCCCCATTGTTCTTCAGCACCTTTGCCGCTGCCGAGCCGCGGGCAGCGCCCACAACCCCCGGGCACATCCTCTTGGGGGTGGCCACCGGAGGTGTGAGACTGCTGCTCCGCCTTTTCGAGGCTGGCGCGGGTGCTGCAACCTCCTCCCTGGGCTCTTTGGCCTTTTTCAGGGCTTCATCGGGGTTGAGTCCCTGCTGGAGGTACCGGAGGTACCACTTGACCCTTGAACCGCAGAGATTTCTCCGGTTCGGGTCATCCAGCCCACCGGGTTGACCCCTTGGTGGCAGGAGCTCTCCCTTCCTCTTTGGGCGCTGAGCGCCTTGCCTCGCGCTGTTCGGTGTTGGGTGCGGTGGTCTGAGTGTACCAGCCATCGGTCTCCCATGCCTCACAGCCGGAGTTTCTCGTGCCCGTGGCACTCTCCTACTTGTTGCTGGAGCAGCACGGTGTGGAGGATTGTCTACCACACGCAAGGGTCGTTCTCCGTCAGGGATATGACCCTCTAATTGTCTTGCGACAAGTTCCGCAGGGAGATCCTGCGATATCTTTATGTACTGTAACTTTTTCATGGAATCCCACGAGCTGCGGAGAAGTAAGTGTCCGCCCGGGCAGAGATCCGCAATACCCGGGTAAGGCTGAATTAGAACAGACGGTCGCCATTTGCCTGAGCTCACCGTTAAAGACTGGGCTAGTTTTAATCCGGGCCCCCAGCCAGGCTGACTCTCGGCACGGTTCGAATAACGCCTTAGTCCGGCCCGGAGTGAGATGAGGGGGTAGGATGTGGTAGGTAGTTTTGTGGGGAGATAGGGGGATGTGTGAGGCTATACTTTAGAAGGCGGCGACACAAGCGCCTTGTCGGTGCGATCGGCATAATCGCACCCGCTGTTTGTCCGGGACTGCTTATTTACGAAAAGTATCGTATTATTCGCAGCTAACCTCCCCGAGGGGAGGCCGTTCGCTATCCGCAACCCGCGACCCGCCTGGTGGCCTCAGCTCAGCCCCATCCGAACCATCCCACAAGTTCTCAGACCAGGTATGGCAAACATTGAATAGGGTCTACTTTGAAATAAATGGCCATATCTTCGTCAAAAATTGCCCCATTTCAATTATAAAGGTATTTTTAGAATTGACACCATCTTTGGAACAAAACTGCATTAAAATAATTCGACTTCCGACTCATCTAAGAAAGATATTAAGGGATATTCTTCGATTAATAGAAAATATATGGCAAAGCATTAAATAGGGTCTACCTTGAAATAAATGGCCATATCTTCGTCAAAAATTGCCCCATTTCAATTATAAAGGTGTTTTTAGAATTCACTCGATCTTTGGAACAAAACTGCATTAAAATAATTTGACTTCCGACTCATCTAAGAAAGATATTAAGGGATATTCTTCGATAAATAGAAAATATATGGAAAGCATTAAATAGGGTCTACCTTGAAATAAATGGCCATATCTTCGTCAAAAATTGCCCCATTTCAATTATAAAGGTGTTTTTAGAATTCACTCGATCTTTGGAACAAAACTGCATTAAAATAATTTGACTTCCGACTCATCTAAGAAAGATATTAAGGGATATTCTTCGATTAATAGAAAATATATGGAAAGCATTAAATAGGGTCTACCTTGAAATAAATGGCCATATCTTCGTCAAAAATTGCCCCATTTCAATTATAAAGGTGTTTTTAGAATTCACTCGATCTTTGGAACAAAACTGCATTAAAATAATTTGACTTCCGACTCATCTAAGAAAGATATTAAGGGATATTCTTCGATAAATAGAAAATATATGGAAAGCATTAAATAGGGTCTACCTTGAAATAAATGGCCATATCTTCGTCAAAAATTGCCCCATTTCAATTATAAAGGTGTTTTTAGAATTCACTCGATCTTTGGAACAAAACTGCATTAAAATAATTTGACTTCCGACTCATCTAAGAAAGATATTAAGGGATATTCTTCGATAAATAGAAAATATATGGAAAGCATTAAATAGGGTCTACCTTGAAATAAATGGCCATATCTTCGTCAAAAATTGCCCCATTTCAATTATAAAGGTGTTTTTAGAATTCACTCGATCTTTGGAACAAAACTGCATTAAAATAATTTGACTTCCGACTCATCTAAGAAAGATATTAAGGGATATTCTTCGATAAATAGAAAATATATGGAAAGCATTAAATAGGGTCTACCTTGAAATAAATGGCCATATCTTCGTCAAAAATTGCCCCATTTCAATTATAAAGGTGTTTTTAGAATTCACTCGATCTTTGGAACAAAACTGCATTAAAATAATTTGACTTCCGACTCATCTAAGAAAGATATTAAGGGATATTCTTCGATAAATAGAAAATATATGGAAAGCATTAAATAGGGTCTACCTTGAAATAAATGGCCATATCTTCGTCAAAAATTGCCCCATTTCAATTATAAAGGTGTTTTTAGAATTCACTTGATCTTTGGAACAAAACTGCATTAAAATAATTTGACTTCCGACTCATCTAAGAAAGATATTAAGGGATATTCTTCGATAAATAGAAAATATATGGAAAGCATTAAATAGGGTCTACCTTGAAATAAATGGCCATATCTTCGTCAAAAATTGCCCCATTTCAATTATAAAGGTGTTTTTAGAATTCACTCAATCTTTGGAACAAAACTGCATTAAAATAATTTGACTTCCGACTCATCTAAGAAAGATATTAAGGGATATTCTTCGATAAATAGAAAATATATGGAAAGCATTAAATAGGGTCTACCTTGAAATAAATGGCCATATCTTCGTCAAAAATTGCCCCATTTCAATTATAAAGGTGTTTTTAGAATTCACTCGATCTTTGGAACAAAACTGCATTAAAATAATTTGACTTCCGACTCATCTAAGAAAGATATTAAGGGATATTCTTCGATAAATAGAAAATATATGGAAAGCATTAAATAGGGTCTACCTTGAAATAAATGGCCATATCTTCGTCAAAAATTGCCCCATTTCAATTATAAAGGTGTTTTTAGAATTCACTTGATCTTTGGAACAAAACTGCATTAAAATAATTTGACTTCCGACTCATCTAAGAAAGATATTAAGGGATATTCTTCGATAAATAGAAAATATATGGAAAGCATTAAATAGGGTCTACCTTGAAATAAATGGCCATATCTTCGTCAAAAATTGCCCCATTTCAATTATAAAGGTGTTTTTAGAATTCACTTGATCTTTGGAACAAAACTGCATTAAAATAATTTGACTTCCGACTCATCTAAGAAAGATATTAAGGGATATTCTTCGATAAATAGAAAATATATGGAAAGCATTAAATAGGGTCTACCTTGAAATAAATGGCCATATCTTCGTCAAAAATTGCCCCATTTCAATTATAAAGGTGTTTTTAGAATTCACTTGATCTTTGGAACAAAACTGCATTAAAATAATTTGACTTCCGACTCATCTAAGAAAGATATTAAGGGATATTCTTCGATAAATAGAAAATATATGGAAAGCATTAAATAGGGTCTACCTTGAAATAAATGGCCATATCTTCGTCAAAAATTGCCCCATTTCAATTATAAAGGTGTTTTTAGAATTCACTTGATCTTTGGAACAAAACTGCATTAAAATAATTTGACTTCCGACTCATCTAAGAAAGATATTAAGGGATATTCTTCGATAAATAGAAAATATATGGAAAGCATTAAATAGGGTCTACCTTGAAATAAATGGCCATATCTTCGTCAAAAATTGCCCCATTTCAATTATAAAGGTGTTTTTAGAATTCACTTGATCTTTGGAACAAAACTGCATTAAAATAATTTGACTTCCGACTCATCTAAGAAAGATATTAAGGGATATTCTTCGATAAATAGAAAATATATGGAAAGCATTAAATAGGGTCTACCTTGAAATAAATGGCCATATCTTCGTCAAAAATTGCCCCATTTCAATTATAAAGGTGTTTTTAGAATTCACTCGATCTTTGGAACAAAACTGCATTAAAATAATTTGACTTCCGACTCATCTAAGAAAGATATTAAGGGATATTCTTCGATAAATAGAAAATATATGGAAAGCATTAAATAGGGTCTACCTTGAAATAAATGGCCATATCTTCGTCAAAAATTGCCCCATTTCAATTATAAAGGTGTTTTTAGAATTCACTTGATCTTTGGAACAAAACTGCATTAAAATAATTTGACTTCCGACTCATCTAAGAAAGATATTAAGGGATATTCTTCGATAAATAGAAAATATATGGAAAGCATTAAATAGGGTCTACCTTGAAATAAATGGCCATATCTTCGTCAAAAATTGCCCCATTTCAATTATAAAGGTGTTTTTAGAATTCACTCGATCTTTGGAACAAAACTGCATTAAAATAATTTGACTTCCGACTCATCTAAGAAAGATATTAAGGGATATTCTTCGATAAATAGAAAATATATGGAAAGCATTAAATAGGGTCTACCTTGAAATAAATGGCCATATCTTCGTCAAAAATTGCCCCATTTCAATTATAAAGGTGTTTTTAGAATTCACTCGATCTTTGGAACAAAACTGCATTAAAATAATTTGACTTCCGACTCATCTAAGAAAGATATTAAGGGATATTCTTCGATAAATAGAAAATATATGGAAAGCATTAAATAGGGTCTACCTTGAAATAAATGGCCATATCTTCGTCAAAAATTGCCCCATTTCAATTATAAAGGTGTTTTTAGAATTCACTTGATCTTTGGAACAAAACTGCATTAAAATAATTTGACTTCCGACTCATCTAAGAAAGATATTAAGGGATATTCTTCGATAAATAGAAAATATATGGAAAGCATTAAATAGGGTCTACCTTGAAATAAATGGCCATATCTTCGTCAAAAATTGCCCCATTTCAATTATAAAGGTGTTTTTAGAATTCACTCGATCTTTGGAACAAAACTGCATTAAAATAATTTGACTTCCGACTCATCTAAGAAAGATATTAAGGGATATTCTTCGATAAATAGAAAATATATGGAAAGCATTAAATAGGGTCTACCTTGAAATAAATGGCCATATCTTCGTCAAAAATTGCCCCATTTCAATTATAAAGGTGTTTTTAGAATTCACTCAATCTTTGGAACAAAACTGCATTAAAATAATTTGACTTCCGACTCATCTAAGAAAGATATTAAGGGATATTCTTCGATAAATAGAAAATATATGGAAAGCATTAAATAGGGTCTACCTTGAAATAAATGGCCATATCTTCGTCAAAAATTGCCCCATTTCAATTATAAAGGTGTTTTTAGAATTCACTCGATCTTTGGAACAAAACTGCATTAAAATAATTTGACTTCCGACTCATCTAAGAAAGATATTAAGGGATATTCTTCGATAAATAGAAAATATATGGAAAGCATTAAATAGGGTCTACCTTGAAATAAATGGCCATATCTTCGTCAAAAATTGCCCCATTTCAATTATAAAGGTGTTTTTAGAATTCACTTGATCTTTGGAACAAAACTGCATTAAAATAATTTGACTTCCGACTCATCTAAGAAAGATATTAAGGGATATTCTTCGATAAATAGAAAATATATGGAAAGCATTAAATAGGGTCTACCTTGAAATAAATGGCCATATCTTCGTCAAAAATTGCCCCATTTCAATTATAAAGGTGTTTTTAGAATTCACTCGATCTTTGGAACAAAACTGCATTAAAATAATTTGACTTCCGACTCATCTAAGAAAGATATTAAGGGATATTCTTCGATAAATAGAAAATATATGGAAAGCATTAAATAGGGTCTACCTTGAAATAAATGGCCATATCTTCGTCAAAAATTGCCCCATTTCAATTATAAAGGTGTTTTTAGAATTCACTCGATCTTTGGAACAAAACTGCATTAAAATAATTTGACTTCCGACTCATCTAAGAAAGATATTAAGGGATATTCTTCGATTAATAGAAAATATATGGAAAGCATTAAATAGGGTCTACCTTGAAATAAATGGCCATATCTTCGTCAAAAATTGCCCCATTTCAATTATAAAGGTGTTTTTAGAATTGGCTCGATCTTTGGAACAAAACTGCATTAAAATAATTTGACTTCCGACTCATCTAAGAAAGATATTAAGGGATATTCTTCGATTAATAGAAATTATAAGGCAAACATTAAATAGGGTCAACCTTGAAATAAATGGCCATATCTTCGTCAAAAATTGCCCCATTTCAATTATAAAGGTGTTTTTAGAATTCACTTGATCTTTGGAACAAAATTGCATTAAAATAGTTTGACTTCCGACTCATCTAAGAAAGATATTAAGGGATATTCTTCGATTAATAGAAAATATAAGCCAAACATTAAATAGGGTCTACCTTGAAATAAATGGCCATATCTTCGTCCAAAATTGCCCCATTTCAATTATAAAGGTGTTTTAAGAATTCACTCGATCTTTGGAACATAACTGCATTAAAATAATTTGACTTCCGACTCATCTAAGAAAGATATTAAGGGATATTCTTCGATAAATAGAAAATATATGGAAAGCATTAAATAGGGTCTACCTTGAAATAAATGGCCATATCTTCGTCAAAAATTGCCCCATTTCAATTAAAAAGGTGTTTTAAGAATTCACTCGATCTTTGGAACATAACTGCATTAAAATAATTTGACTTCCGACTCATCTAAGAAAGATATTAAGGGATATTCTTCGATAAATAGAAAATATATGGAAAGCATTAAATAGGGTCTACCTTGAAATAAATGGCCATATCTTCGTCCAAAATTGCCCCATTTCAATTATAAAGGTGTTTTAAAAATTCGCTTGATCTTTGGAACAAAACTGCATTAAAATAATTTGACTTCAGACTCATATAAGAAAGATATTAAGGGATATTCTTCGATTAACAGAAAATATATGGAAAGTATTAAATAGGGTCTACCTTGAAATAAATGGCCATATCTTCGTCAAAAATTGCCCCATTTCGACCATAAAGGTGTTTTTAGAATTGGCTCGATCTTTGGAACAAAACTGCATTCAAATAATTTGACTTCCGACTCATCTAAGAAAGATATTAAGGGATATTCTTCGATAAATAGAAAATATATGGAAAGCATTAAATAGGCTTTACCTTGAAATAAATGGCCATATCTTCGTCAAAAATTGCCCCATTTCAATTATAAAGGTGTTTTTAGAATTCAATTGATCTTTGGAACAAAATTGCATTAAAATAATTTGACTTTCGACTCATCTAAGAAAGATATTAAGGGATATTCTTCGATTAATAGAAAATATAAGCCAAACATTAAATAGGGTCAACCTTGAAATAAATGGCCATATCTTCGTCAAAAATTGCCCCATTTCAATTATAGAGGTGTTTTAAGAATTCACTCGATCTTTGGAACATAACTGCATTAAAATAATTTGACTTCCGACTCATCTAAGAAAGATATTGAAGGATATTCCTCGATAAATAGAAAATATATGGAAAGCATTAAATAGGCTCTACCTTGAAATAAATGGCCATATCTTCGTCAAAAATTGCCCCATTTCAATTATAAAGGTGTTTTTAGAATTCACTCGATCTTTGGAACAAAACTGCATTAAAATAATTTGACTTCCGACTCATCTAAGAAAGATATTAAGGGATATTCTTCGATTAATAGAAAAAATATGGAAAGTATTAAATAGGGTCTACCTTGAAATAAATGGCCATATCTTCGTCAAAAATTGCCCCATTTCAATTATAAAGGTGTTTTAAGAATTCACTCGATCTTTGGAACATAACTGCATTAAAATAATTTGACTTCCGACTCATCTAAGAAAGATATTAAAGGATATTCCTCGATAAATAGAAAATATATGGAAAGCATTAAATAGGGTCTACCTTGAAATAAATGGCCATATCTTCGTCAAAAATTGCCCCATTTCAATTATAAAGGTGTTTTTACAATTCACTCGATCTTTGGAACAAAACTGCATTCAAATAATTTGACTTCCGACTCATCTAAGACAGGTATTAAGGGATATTCTTCGATAAATAGAAAATATATGGAAAGCATTAAATAGGGTCTACCTTGAAATAAATGGCCATATCTTCGTCAAAAATTGCTCCATTTCAATTATAAAGGTGTTTTTAGAATTCACTCAATCTTTGGAATTAAACAACGTTAAAATAATTTGACTTCCGACTCATCTAAAAAAGATATTAAAGGATATTCCTCGATAAATAGAAAATATATGGAAAGCATTAAATAGGCTTTACCTTGAAATAAATGGCCATATCTTCGTCAAAAATTGACCCATTTCAATTATAAAAGTGTTTTTAGAATTCACTTGATCTTTGGAACAAAATTGCATTAAAATAATTTGACTTTTGACTCATCTAAGAAAGATATTAAGGGATATTCTTCGATTAATAGAAAATATAAGCCAAACATTAAATAGGGTCAACCTTGAAATAAATGGCCAAATCTTCGTCAAAAATTGCCCCATTTCAATTATAAAGGTGTTTTAAGAATTCACTCGATCTTTGGAACATAACTGCATTAAAATAATTTGACTTCCGACTCATCTAAGAAAGATAATAAAGGATATTCCTCGATAAATAGAAAATATATGGAAAGCATTAAATAGGCTCTACCTTGAAATAAATGGCCATATCTTCGTCAAAAATTGCCCCATTTCAATTATAAAGGTGTTTTTAGAATTCACTCGATCTTTGGAACAAAACTGCATTACAATAATTTGACTTCCGACTCATCTAAGAAAGATATTAAGGGATATTCTTCGATTAATAGAAAAAATAAGCCAAACATTAAATAGGGTCTACCTTGAAATAAATGGCCATATCTTCGTCAAAAATTGCCCCATTTCAATTATAAAGGTGTTTTAAGAATTCACTCGATCTTTGGAACATAACTGCATTAAAATAATTTGACTTCCGACTCATCTAAGAAAGATATTAAAGGATATTCCTCGATAAATAGAAAATATATGGAAAGCATTAAATAGGCTCTACCTTGAAATAAATGGCCTTATCTTCGTCAAAAATTGCCCCATTTCAATTATAAAGGTGTTTTTACAATTCACTCGATCTTTGGAACAAAACTGCATTCAAATAATTTGACTTCCGACTCATCTAAGACAGGTATTAAGGGATATTCTTCGATAAATAGAAAATATATGGAAAGCATTAAATAGGGTCTACCTTGAAATAAATGGCCATATCTTCGTCAAAAATTGCTCCATTTCAATTATAAAGGTGTTTTTAGAATTCACTCAATCTTTGGAATTAAACAACGTTAAAATAATTTGACTTCCGACTCATCTAAAAAAGATATTAAGGGATATTCTTTGATTAACAGAAAATATATGGAAAGTATTAAATAGGGTCTACCTTGAAATAAATGGCCATATCTTCGTCAAAAATTGCCCCATTTCAATTATAAAGGTGTTTTTAGAATTCAACTGATCTTTGAAACAAAACTGCATTAAAATAATTTGACTTCAGACTCATATAAGAAAGATTTTAAGGGATATTCTTGATTAACAGAAAATATATGGAAAGTATTAAATAGGGTCTACCTTGAAATAAATGGCCATATCTTCGTCAAAAATTGCCCCATTCCGACCATAAAGGTGTTTTTAGAATTGGCTCGATCTTTGGAACAAAACTGCATTAAAATAATTTGACTTCCGACTCATCTAAGAAAGATATTAAGGGATATTCTTCGATAAATAGAAAATATATGGAAAGCATTAAATAGGCTTTACCTTGAAATAAATGGCCATATCTTCGTCAAAAATTGCCCCATTTCAATTATAAAGGTGTTTTTAGAATTCACTTGATCTTTGGAACAAAATTGCATTAAAATAATTTGACTTCCGACTCATATAAGAAAGATATTAAGGGATATTCTTCGATTAATAGAAAATATAAACCAAACATTAAATAGGGTTAACCTTGAAATAAATGGCCATATCTTCGTCAAAAATTGCCCCATTTCAATTATAGAGGTGTTTTTAGAATTCACTCAATCTTTGCACCAAAATTGCATTAAAATAATTTGACTTCCGACTCATCTAAAAAAGATATTAAGGGATATTCTTCGATAAATAGAAAATATATGGAAAGCATTAAATAGGGTCTACCTTGAAATAAATGGCCATATCATCGTCAAAAATTGCCCCATTTCAATTATAAAGGTGTTTTTAGAATTCACTCAATCTTTGGAATAAAACTGCGTTAAAATAATTTGACTTCCGACTCATCTAAGAAAGATATTAAGGGATATTCTTCGATAAATAGAAAATATATGGAAAGCATTAAATAGGGTCTACCTTGAAATAAATGGCCATATCTTCGTCAAAAATTGCCCCATTTCAATTATAAAGGTGTTTTTAGAATTCACTTGATCTTTGGAACAAAATTGCGTTAAAATAATTTGACTTCCAACTCATCTAAGAAAGATATTAAGGGATATTCTTCGATTAATAGAAAATATAAGGCAAACATTAAATAGGGTCAACCTTGAAATAAATGGCCATATCTTCGTCAAAAATTGCTCCATTTCAATTAAAAGGTGTTTTTAGAATTCACTCAATCTTTGGAATAAAACTGCGTTAAAATAATTTGACTTCCGACTCATCTAAGAAAGATATTAAGGGATATTCTTTGATTAACAGAAAATATATGGAAAGTATTAAATAGGGTCTACCTTGAAATAAATGGCCATATCTTCGTCAAAAATTGCCCCATTTCAATTATAAAGGTGTTTTTAGAATTGGCTCGATCTTTGAAACAAAACTGCATAAAATAATTTGACTTCAGACTCATATAAGAAAGATATTAAGGGATATTCTTGATTAACAGAAAATATATGGAAAGTATTAAATAGGGTCTACCTTGAAATAAATGGCCATATCTTCGTCAAAAATTGCCCCATTTCGACCATAAAGGTGTTTTTAGAATTGGCTCGATCTTTGGAACAAAACTGCATTAAAATAATTTGACTTCCGACTCATCTAAGAAAGATATTAAGGGATATTCCTCGATAAATAGAAAATATATGGAAAGCATTAAATAGGGTCTACCTTGAAATAAATGGCCATATCTTCGTCAAAAATTGCCCCATTTCAATTATAAAGGTGTTTTTAGAATTCACTCGATCTTTGGAACAAAACTGCATTAAAATAATTTGGCTTCCGATTCATCTAAGAAAGATATTAAGGGATATTCTTCGATTAATAGAAAATATAAGGCAAACATTAAATAGGGTCAACCTTGAAATAAATGGCCATATCTTCGTCAAAAATTGCCCCATTTCAATTATAAAGGTGTTTTTAGAATTCACTCAATCTTTGCACCAAAATTGCATTAAAATAATTTGACTTCCGACTTATCTAAGAAAGGTATTAAAGGATATTCTTCGATAAATAGAAAATATATGGAAAGTATTAAATAGGGTCTACCTTGAAATAAATGGCCATATCTTCGTCAAAAATTGCCCCATTTCAATTATAAAGGTGTTTTTAGAATTCACTCAATCTTTGCACCAAAATTACATTAAAATAATTTGACTTCCGACTCATCTAAGAAAGATATTAAGGGATATTCTTCGATAAATTGAAAAAATATATGGAAAGCATTAAATAGGCTCTACCTTGAAATAAATGGCTATATCTTCGTCAAAAATTGCCCCATTTCAATTATAAAGGTGTTTTTAGAATTCACTCGATCTTTGGAACAAAACTGCATTAAAATAATTTGACTTCCGACTCATCTAAGAAAGGTATTAAGGGATATTCTTCGATAAATAGAAAATATATGGAAAGTATTAAATAGGGTCTACCTTGAAATAAATGGCCATATCTTCGTCAAAAATTGCTCCATTTCAATTATAAAGGTGTTTTTAGAATTCACTCAATCTTTGGAATAAAACTGCGTTAAAATAATTTGACTTCCGACTCAATTAAGAAAGATATTAAGGGATATTCTTTGATTAACAGAAAATATATGGAAAGTATTAAATAGGGTCTACCTTGAAATAAATGGCCATATCTTCGTCAAAAATTGCCCCATTTCAATTATAAAGGTGTTTTTAGAATTGGCTCGATCTTTAAAACAAAACTGCATTAAAATAATTTGACTTCAGACTCATATAAGAAAGATATTAAGGGATATTCTTGATTAACAGAAAATATATGGAAAGTATTAAATAGGGTCAACCTTGAAATAAATGGCCATATCTTCGTCAAAAATTGCCCCATTTCGACCATAAAGGTGTTTTTAGAATTGGCTCGATCTTTGGAACAAAACTGCATTAAAATAACTTGACTTCCGACTCATCTAAGAAAGATATTAAGGGATATTCTTCGATAAATAGAAAATATATGGAAAGCATTAAATAGGCTTTACCTTGAAATAAATGGCCATATCTTCGTAAAAAATTGCCCCATTTCAATTATAAAGGTGTTTTTAGAATTCACTTGATCTTTGGAACAAAATTGCATTAAAATAATTTGACTTCCGACTCATCTAAGAAAGATATTAAGGGATATTCTTCGATTAATAGAAAATATAAGCCAAACATTAAATAGGGTCAACCTTGAAATAAATGACCATATCTTCGTCAAAAATTGCCCCATTTCAATTATAAGGACGTTTTTAGAATTCGCTCGACCTTTGGAACAAAATTGCATTAAAATAATTTGACTTCCGACTCATCTAAGAAAGATATTAAGGGATATTCTTCGATAAATAGAAAATATATGGAAAGCATTAAATAGGGTCTACCTTGAAATAAATGGCCATATCTTCGTCAAAAATTGCCCCATTTCAATTATAAAGGTGTTTTTAGAATTTACTCGATCTTTGGAATAAAACTGCATTAAAATAACTTGACTTCCGACTCATCTAAGAAAGATATTAAGGGATATTCTTCGATTAATAGAAAAAATAAGCCAAACATTAAATAGGGTCAACCTTGAAATAAATGGCCATATCTTCGTCAAAAATTGCCCCATTTCAATTATAAAGGTGTTTTCAGAATTCACTCGATCTTTGGAACATAACTGCATTAAAATAATTTGACTTTCGACTCATCTAAGAAAGATATTAAAGGATATTCCTCGATAAATAGAAAATATATGGAAAGCATTAAATAGGCTCTACCTTGAAATAAATGGCCATATCTTCGTCAAATATTGTCCCATTTCAATTATAAAGGTGTTTTTACAATTCACTCGATCTTTGGAACAAAACTGCATTAAAATAATTTGACTTCCGACTCATCTAAGAAAGGTATTAAGGGATATTCTTCGATAAATAGAAAATATATGGAAAGCATTAAATAGGGTCTACCTTGAAATAAATGGCCATATCTTCGTCCAAAATTGCCCCATTTCAATTATAAAGGTGTTTTTAGAATTTACTTAATCTTTGGAACAAAACTGCATTAAAGTAATTTGACTTTCGACTCATCTAAGAAAGATATTAAGGGATATTCTTGATTAACAGAAAATATATTGAAAGTATTAAATAGGGTCTACCTTGAAATAAATGGCCATATCTTCGTCAAAAATTGCCCCATTCCGACCATAAAGGTGTTTTTAGAATTGGCTCGATCTTTGGAACAAAACTGCATTAAAATAATTTGAATTCCGACTCATCTAAGAAAGATATTAAGGGATATTCTTCGATAAATAGAAAATATATGGAAAGCATTAAATAGGCTTTACCTTGAAATAAATGGCCATATCTTCGTCAAAAATTGCCCCATTTCAATTATAAAGGTGTTTTTAGAATTGGCTCGATCTTTGGAACAAAACTGCATTAAAATAATTTGACTTCCGACTCATCTAAGAAAGATATTAAGGGATATTCTTCGATAAATAGAAAATATATGGAAAGCATTAAATAGGGTCAACCTTGAAATAAATGGCCATATCTTCGTCAAAAATTGCCCCATTTCAATTATAAAGGTGTTTTAAGAATTCACTCGATCTTTGGAACAAAACTGCATTAAAATAATTTGACTTCCGACTCATCTAAGATAGATATTAAGGGATATTCTTCGATAAATAGAAAATATATGGAAAGCATTAAATAGGGTCTACCTTGAAATAAATGGCCATATCTTCGTCAAAAATTGCTCCATTTCAATTAAAAGGTGTTTTTAGAATTCACTCAATCTTTGGAATAAAACTGCGTTAAAATAATTTGACTTCCGACTCATCTAAGAAAGATATTAAGGGATATTCTTTGATTAACAGAAAATATATGGAAAGTATTAAATAGGGTCTACCTTGAAATAAATGGCTATATCTTCGTCAAAAATTGCCCCATTTCAATTATATAGGTGTTTTTAGAATTTACTCAATCCTTGGAACAAACTGCATTAAAATAATTTGACTTCAGACTCATATAAGAAAGATATTAAGGCATATTCTTGATTAACAGAAAATATATGGAAAGTATTAAATAGGGTCTACCTTGAAATAAATGGCCATATCTTCGTCAAAAATTGCCCCATTTCGACCATAAAGGTGTTTTAAGAATTGGCTTGATCTTTGGAACAAAACTGCATTAAAATAATTTGACTTCCGACTCATCTAAGAAAGATATTAAGGGATATTCCTCGATAAATAGAAAATATATGGAAAGCATTAAATAGGGTCTACCTTGAAATAAATGGCCATATCTTCGTCAAAAATTGCCCCATTTCAATTATAAAGGTGTTTTTAGAATTCACTTGATCTTTGGAACAAAATTGCATTAAAATAATTTGACTTCCGACTCATCTAAGAAAGATATTAAGGGATATTCTTCGATTAATAGAAAATATAAGGCAAACATTAAATAGGGTCAACCTTGAAATAAACGGCCATATCTTCGTCAAAAATTGCCCCATTTCAATTATAAAGGTGTTTTTAGAATTCACTCAATCTTTGCACCAAAATTGCATTAAAATAATTTGACTTCCGACTCATCTAAGAAAGGTATTAAAGGATATTCTTCGATAAATAGAAAATATATGGAAAGTATTAAATAGGGTCTACCTTGAAATAAATGGCCATATCTTCGTCAAAAATTGCTCCATTTTAATTATAAAGGTGTTTTTAGAATTCACTCAATCTTTGCACCAAAATTGCTTTAAAATAGTTTGACTTCCGACTCATCTAAGACAGATATTAAGGGATATTCTTCGATAAATTGAAAAAAATATATGGAAAGCATTAAATAGGCGCTACCTTGAAATAAATGGCTATATCTTCGTCAAAAATTGCCCCATTTCAATTATAAAGGTGTTTTTAGAATTCACTCAATCTTTGGAACAAAACTGCATTAAAATAATTTGACTTCCGACTCATCTAAGAAAGATATTAAGGGATATTCTTCGATTAATAGAAAATATATGGAAAGCATTAAATAGGGTCTACCTTGAAATAAATGGCCATATCTTCGTCCAAAATTGCCACATTTCAATTATAAAGGTGTTTTAAGAATTCGCTTGATCTTTGAAACAAAACTGCATAAAAATAATTTGACTTCCAACTCATCTAAGAAAGATATTAAGGGATATTCTTCGATAAATAGAAAATATATGGAAAGCATTAAATAGGCTCTACCTTGAAATAAATGGCCATATCTTCGTCAAAAATTGCCCGATTTCAATTATAAAGGTGTTTTTAGAATTCACTCAATCTTTGGAACTAAACTGCATTAAAATAATTTGACTTCCGACTCATCTAAGAAAGATATTAAGGGATATTCTTCGATTAATAGAAAATATAAGCCAAACATTAAATAGGGTCAACCTTGAAATAAATGGCCATATCTTCGTCAAAAATTGCTCCATTTCAATTATAAAGGTGTTTTTAGAATTCACTCAATCTTTGCACCAAAATTGCTTTAAAATAGTTTGACTTCCGACTCATCTAAGACAGATATTAAGGGATATTCTTCGATAAATTGAAAAAATATATGGAAAGCATTAAATAGGCTCTACCTTGAAATAAATGGCTATATCTTCGTCAAAAATTGCCCCATTTCAATTATAAAGGTGTTTTTAGAATTCACTCAATCTTTGGAACAAAACTGCATTAAAATAATTTGACTTCCGACTCATCTAAGAAAGGTATTAAAGGATATTCTTCGATAAATAGAAAATATATGGAAAGTATTAAATAGGGTCTACCTTGAAATAAATGGCCATATCTTCGTCAAAAATTGCTCCATTTCAATTAAAAAGGTGTTTTTAGAATTCACTCAATCTTTGGAATAAAACTGCGTTAAAATAATTTGACTTCCGACTCATCTAAGAAAGATATTAAGGGATATTCTTTGATTAACAGAAAATATATGGAAAGTATTAAATAGGGTCTACCTTGAAATAAATGGCCATATCTTCGTCAAAAATTGCCCCATTTCAATTATAAAGGTGTTTTTAGAATTGGCTCGATCTTTGAAACAAAACTGCATTAAAATAATTTGACTTCCGACGCATATAAGAAAGATATTAAGGGATATTCTTGATTAACAGAAAATATATGGAAAGTATTAAATAGGGTCTACCTTGAATAAATGGCCATATCTTCGTCAAAAATTGCCCCATTTCGACCATAAAGGTGTTTTTAGAATTGGCTCGATCTTTGAAACAAAACTGCATTAAAATAATTTGACTTCCGACTCATCTAAGAAAGATATTAAGGGATATTCTTCGATAAATAGAAAATATATGGAAAGCATTAAATAGGCTTTACCTTGAAATAAATGGCCATATCTTCGTAAAAAATTGCCCCATTTCAATTATAAAGGTGTTTTTAGAATTCACTTGATCTTTGGAACAAAACTGCATTAAAATAATTTGACTTCCAACTCATCTAAGAAAGATATTAAGGGATATTCTTCGATTAATAGAAAATATAAGCCAAACATTAAATAGGGTCAACCTTGAAATAAATGGCCATATCTTCGTCAAAAATTGCCCCATTTCGACCATAAAGGTGTTTTTAGAATTCGCCCGACCTTTGGATCAAAATTGCATTAAAATAATTTGACTTCCGACTCATCTAAGAAAGATATTAAGGGATATTCTTCGATAAATAGAAAATATATGGAAAGCATTAAATAGGGTCTACCTTGAAATAAATGGCCATATCTTCGTCAAAAATTGCCCCATTTCAATTATAAAGGTGTTTTTAGAATTCACTCGATCTTTGGAATAAAACTGCATTAAAATAATTTGACTTCCGACTCATCTAAGAAAGATATTAAGGGATATTCTTCGATTAATAGAAAAAATAAGCCAAACATTAAATAGGGTCAACCTTGAAATAAATGGCCATATCTTCGTCAAAAATTGCCCCATTTCAATTATAAAGGTGTTTTAAGAATTCACTCGATCTTTGGAACATAACTGCATTAAAATAATTTGACTTCCGACTCATCTAAGAAAGATATTAAAGGATATTCCTCGATAAATAGAAAATATATGGAAAGCATTAAATAGGCTCTACCTTGAAATAAATGGCCATATCTTCGTCAAATATTGTCCCATTTCAATTATAAAGGTGTTTTTACAATTCACTCGATCTTTGGAACAAAACTGCATTAAAATAATTTGACTTCCGACTCATCTAAGAAAGGTATTAAGGGATATTCTTCGATAAATAGAAAATATATGGAAAGCATTAAATAGGGTCTACCTTGAAATAAATGGCCATATCTTCGTCCAAAATTGCCCCATTTCAATTATAAAGGTGTTTTTCGAATTCACTCAATCTTTGGAACAAAACTGCATTAAAGTAATTTGACTTTCGACTCATCTAAGAAAGATATTAAGGGATATTCTTCAATAAATAGAAAATATATGGAAAGCATTAAATAGGGTCTACCTTGAAATAAATGGCCATATCTTCGTCAAAAATTGCCCCATTTCAATTATAAAGGTGTTTTTAGTATTCACTTGATCTTTGAAACAAAATTGCATTAAAATAATTTGACTTCCGACTCATCTAAGAAAGATATAAAGGGATATTCTTCGATTAATAGAAATTATAAGGCAAACATTAAATAGGGTCAACCTTGAAATAAATGGCCATATCTTCGTCAAAAATTGCCACATTTCAATTATATAGGTGTTTTTAGAATTCACTTGATCTTTGGAACAAAATGGCATTAAAATAATTTGACTTCCGACTCATCTAAGAAAGATATTAAGGGATATTCTTCGATTAATAGAAAATATAAGCCAAACATTAAATAGGGTCAACCTTGAAATAAATGGCCATATCTTCGTCAAAAATTGCCCCATTTCAATTATAAAGGTGTTTTTAGAATTCACTCAATCTTTGGAACATAACTGCATTAAAATAATTTGACTTCCGACTCATCTAAGAAAGATATTAAGGGATATTCCTCGATAAATAGAAAATATATGGAAAGCATTAAATAGGGTCTACCTTGAAATAAATGGCCATATCTTCGTCCAAAATTGCCCCATTTCAATTATAAAGGTGTTTTAAGAATTTGCTTGATCTTTGGAACAAAACTGCATTAAAATAATTCGACTTTCAACTCATCTAAGAAAGATATTAAGGGATATTCTTCGATAAATAGAAAATATATGGAAAGCATTAAATAGGCTCTACCTTGAAATAAATAGCCATATCTTCGTCAAAAATTGCCCGATTTCAATTATAAAGGTGTTTTTAGAATTCACTCGATCTTTGAAACAAAACTGCATTAAAATAATTTGCTTCCGACTCATCTAAGAAAGATATTAAGGGATATTCTTCGATTAATAGAAAAAATAAGCCAAACATTAAATAGGGTCAACCTTGAAATAAATGGCCATATCTTCGTCAAAAATTGTCCCATTTCAATTATAAAGGTGTTTTTAGAATTCACTCGATCTTTGAAACAAAACTGCATTAAAATAATTTGACGTCCGACTCATCTAAGAAAGATATTAAGGGATATTCTTGATTAACAGAAAATATGTGGAAAGCATTAAATAGGGTCTACCTTGAAATAAATGGCCATATCTTCGTCAAAAATTGCCCCATTTCAATTATAAAGGTGTTTTTAGAATTCACTCGATCTTTGGAACAAAACTGCATTAAAATAATTTGACTTCCGACTCATCTAAGAAAGATATTAAGGGATAATCTTTGATTAACAGAAAATATATGGAAAGTATTAAATAGGGTCTACCTTGAAATAAATGGCCATATCTTCGTCAAAAATTGCCCCATTTCAATTATAAAGGTGTTTTTAGAATTCGCTCGATCTTTGGAACAAAACTGCATTAAAATAATTTGACTTCCGACTCATCTAAGAAAGATATTAAGGGATATTCTTCGATTAATAGAAAATATAAGCCAAACATTAAATAGGGTCAACCTTGAAATAAATGGCCATATCTTCGTCAAAAATTGCCCCATTTCAATTATAAAGGTGTTTTAGGAATTCACTCGATCTTTGGAACAAAACTGCATTAAAATAATTTGACTTCCGACTCATCTAAGAAAGATATTAAGGGATATTCTTCGATAAATAGAAAATATATGGAAAGCATTAAATAGGGTCTACCTTGAAATAAATGGCCATATCTTCGTCAAAAATTGCCCCATTTCAATTATAAAGGTGTTTTAAGAATTCGCTTGATCTTTGAAACAAAACTGCATAAAAATAATTTGACTTCCGACTCATCTAAGAAAGATATTAAGGGATATTCTTCGATTAATAGAAAAAATAAGCCAAACATTAAATAGGGTCAACCTTGAAATAAATGGCCATATCTTCGTCAAAAATTGCCCCATTTCAATTATAAAGGTGTTTTTAGAATTCACTCGATCTTTGAAACAAAACTGCATTAAAATAATTTGACGTCCGACTCATCTAAGAAAGATATTAAGGGATATTCTTGATTAACAGAAAATATGTGGAAAGCATTAAATAGGGTCTACCTTGAAATAAATGGCCATATCTTCGTCAAAAATTGCCCCATTTCAATTATAAAGATGTTTTTAGAATTCGCTTGATCTTTGGAACAAAACTGCATTAAAATAATTTGACTTCCGACTCATCTAAGAAAGATATTAAGGGATAATCTTTGATTAACAGAAAATATATGGAAAGTATTAAATAGGGTCTACCTTGAAATAAATGGCCATATCTTCGTCAAAAATTGCCCCATTTCGACCATAAAGGTGTTTTTAGAATTCACTTAATCTTTGGAATAAAACTGCATTAAAATAATTTGACTTCCGACTCATCTAAGACAGATATTAAGGGATATTCTTTGATTAACAGAAAATATATGGAAAGTATTAAATAGGGTCTACCTTGAAATAAATGGCCATATCTTCGTCAAAAATTGCCCCATTTCAATTATAAAGGTGTTTCTAGAATTCGCTTGATCTTTGGAACAAAACTGCATTAAAATAATTTGACTTCCAACTCATCTAAGAAAGATATTAAGGGATATTCTTCGATAAATAGAAAATATATGGAAAGCATTAAATAGGGTCTACCTTGAAATAAATGGCCATATCTTCGTCAAAAATTGCCCCATTTCAATTATAAAGGTGTTTTTAGAATTCGCTCGATCTTTGGAATAAAACTGCATTAAAATAATTTGACTTCCGACTCATCTAAGAAAGATATTAAGGGATATTCTTCGATTAATAGAAAATATAAGCCAAACATTAAATAGGGTCAACCTTGAAATAAATGGCCATATCTTCATCAAAAATTGCCCCATTTCAATTATAAAGGTGTTTTTAGAATTCACTCAATCTTTGGAACAAAACTGCATTAAAATAATTTGACTTCCGACTCATTTAAGAAAGATATTAAGGGATATTCTTCGATAAATAGAAAATATATGGAAAGCATTAAATAGGGTCTACCTTGAAATAAATGGCCATATCTTCGTCAAAAATTGCCCCATTTCAATTATAAAGGTGTTTTAAGAATTCGCTTGATCTTTGAAACAAAACTGCATTAAAATAATTTGACTTCCGACTCATCTAAGAAAGATATTAAGGGATATTCTTCGATTAATAGAAAAAATAAGCCAAACATTAAATAGGGTCAACCTTGAAATAAATGGCCATATCTTCGTCAAAAATTGCCCCATTTCAATTATAAAGGTGTTTTTAGAATTCACTCGATCTTTGAAACAAAACTGCATTAAAATAATTTGACGTCCGACTCATCTAAGAAAGATATTAAGGGATATTCTTGATTAACAGAAAATATGTGGAAAGCATTAAATAGGGTCTACCTTGAAATAAATGGCCATATCTTCGTCAAAAATTGCCCCATTTCAATTATAAAGATGTTTTTAGAATTCGCTTGATCTTTGGAACAAAACTGCATTAAAATAATTTGACTTCCGACTCATCTAAGAAAGATATTAAGGGATAATCTTTGATTAACAGAAAATATATGGAAAGTATTAAATAGGGTCTACCTTGAAATAAATGGCCATATCTTCGTCAAAAATTGCCCCATTTCGACCATAAAGGTGTTTTTAGAATTCACTTAATCTTTGGAATAAAACTGCATTAAAATAATTTGACTTCCGACTCATCTAAGACAGATATTAAGGGATATTCTTTGATTAACAGAAAATATATGGAAAGTATTAAATAGGGTCTACCTTGAAATAAATGGCCATATCTTCGTCAAAAATTGCCCCATTTCAATTATAAAGGTGTTTCTAGAATTCGCTTGATCTTTGGAACAAAACTGCATTAAAATAATTTGACTTCCAACTCATCTAAGAAAGATATTAAGGGATATTCTTCGATAAATAGAAAATATATGGAAAGCATTAAATAGGGTCTACCTTGAAATAAATGGCCATGTCTTCGTCAAAAATTGCCCCATTTCAATTATAAAGGTGTTTTTAGAATTCACTCGATCTTTGGAACAAAACTGCATTAAAATAATTTGACTTCCGACTCATCTAAGAAAGATATTAAGGGATATTCTTGATTAACAGAAAATATGTGGAAAGCATTAAATAGGGTCTACCTTGAAATAAATGGCCATATCTTCGTCAAAAATTGCCCCATTTCAATTATAAAGATGTTTTTAGAATTCGCTTGATCTTTGGAACAAAACTGCATTAAAATAATTTGACTTCCGACTCATCTAAGAAAGATATTAAGGGATAATCTTTGATTAACAGAAAATATATGGAAAGTATTAAATAGGGTCTACCTTGAAATAAATGGCCATATCTTCGTCAAAAATTGCCCCATTTCGACCATAAAGGTGTTTTTAGAATTCACTTAATCTTTGGAATAAAACTGCATTAAAATAATTTGACTTCCGACTCATCTAAGACAGATATTAAGGGATATTCTTTGATTAACAGAAAATATATGGAAAGTATTAAATAGGGTCTACCTTGAAATAAATGGCCATATCTTCGTCAAAAATTGCCCCATTTCAATTATAAAGGTGTTTCTAGAATTCGCTTGATCTTTGGAACAAAACTGCATTAAAATAATTTGACTTCCAACTCATCTAAGAAAGATATTAAGGGATATTCTTCGATAAATAGAAAATATATGGAAAGCATTAAATAGGGTCTACCTTGAAATAAATGGCCATATCTTCGTCAAAAATTGCCCCATTTCAATTATAAAGGTGTTTTTAGAATTCGCTCGATCTTTGGAATAAAACTGCATTAAAATAATTTGACTTCCGACTCATCTAAGAAAGATATTAAGGGATATTCTTCGATTAATAGAAAATATAAGCCAAACATTAAATAGGGTCAACCTTGAAATAAATGGCCATATCTTCATCAAAAATTGCCCCATTTCAATTATAAAGGTGTTTTTAGAATTCACTCAATCTTTGGAACAAAACTGCATTAAAATAATTTGACTTCCGACTCATCTAAGAAAGATATTAAGGGATATTCTTCGATAAATAGAAAATATATGGAAAGCATTAAATAGGGTCTACCTTGAAATAAATGGCCATATCTTCGTCAAAAATTGCCCCATTTCAATTATAAAGGTGTTTTAAGAATTCGCTTGATCTTTGAAACAAAACTGCATAAAAATAATTTGACTTCCGACTCATCTAAGAAAGATATTAAGGGATATTCTTCGATTAATAGAAAAAATAAGCCAAACATTAAATAGGGTCAACCTTGAAATAAATGGCCATATCTTCGTCAAAAATTGCCCCATTTCAATTATAAAGGTGTTTTTAGAATTCACTCGATCTTTGAAACAAAACTGCATTAAAATAATTTGACGTCCGACTCATCTAAGAAAGATATTAAGGGATATTCTTGATTAACAGAAAATATGTGGAAAGCATTAAATAGGGTCTACCTTGAAATAAATGGCCATATCTTCGTCAAAAATTGCCCCATTTCAATTATAAAGGTGTTTCTAGAATTCGCTTGATCTTTGGAACAAAACTGCATTAAAATAATTTGACTTCCAACTCATCTAAGAAAGATATTAAGGGATAATCTTTGATTAACAGAAAATATATGGAAAGTATTAAATAGGGTCTACCTTGAAATAAATGGCCATATCTTCGTCAAAAATTGCCCCATTTCGACCATAAAGGTGTTTTTAGAATTCACTTAATCTTTGGAATAAAACTGCATTAAAATAATTTGACTTCCGACTCATCTAAGACAGATATTAAGGGATATTCTTTGATTAACAGAAAATATATGGAAAGTATTAAATAGGGTCTACCTTGAAATAAATGGCCATATCTTCGTCAAAAATTGCCCCATTTCAATTATAAAGGTGTTTCTAGAATTCGCTTGATCTTTGGAACAAAACTGCATTAAAATAATTTGACTTCCAACTCATCTAAGAAAGATATTAAGGGATATTCTTCGATAAATAGAAAATATATGGAAAGCATTAAATAGGGTCTACCTTGAAATAAATGGCCATATCTTCGTCAAAAATTGCCCCATTTCAATTATAAAGGTGTTTTTAGAATTCGCTCGATCTTTGGAATAAAACTGCATTAAAATAATTTGACTTCCGACTCATCTAAGAAAGATATTAAGGGATATTCTTCGATTAATAGAAAATATAAGCCAAACATTAAATAGGGTCAACCTTGAAATAAATGGCCATATCTTCATCAAAAATTGCCCCATTTCAATTATAAAGGTGTTTTTAGAATTCACTCAATCTTTGGAACAAAACTGCATTAAAATAATTTGACTTCCGACTCATCTAAGAAAGATATTAAGGGATATTCTTCGATAAATAGAAAATATATGGAAAGCATTAAATAGGGTCTACCTTGAAATAAATGGCCATATCTTCGTCAAAAATTGCCCCATTTCAATTATAAAGGTGTTTTAAGAATTCGCTTGATCTTTGAAACAAAACTGCATAAAAATAATTTGACTTCCGACTCATCTAAGAAAGATATTAAGGGATATTCTTCGATTAATAGAAAAAATAAGCCAAACATTAAATAGGGTCAACCTTGAAATAAATGGCCATATCTTCGTCAAAAATTGCCCCATTTCAATTATAAAGGTGTTTTTAGAATTCACTCGATCTTTGAAACAAAACTGCATTAAAATAATTTGACGTCCGACTCATCTAAGAAAGATATTAAGGGATATTCTTGATTAACAGAAAATATGTGGAAAGCATTAAATAGGGTCTACCTTGAAATAAATGGCCATATCTTCGTCAAAAATTGCCCCATTTCAATTATAAAGATGTTTTTAGAATTCGCTTGATCTTTGGAACAAAACTGCATTAAAATAATTTGACTTCCGACTCATCTAAGAAAGATATTAAGGGATAATCTTTGATTAACAGAAAATATATGGAAAGTATTAAATAGGGTCTACCTTGAAATAAATGGCCATATCTTCGTCAAAAATTGCCCCATTTCAATTATATATTAAATATAAGCCAAACATTAAATAGGGTCAACCTTGAAATAAATGGCCATATCTTCGTCAAAAATTGCCCCATTTCAATTATAAAGGTGTTTCTAGAATTCACTCGATCTTTGAAACAAAACTGCATTAAAATAATTTGACTTCCGACTCATCTAAGAAAGATATTAAGGGATATTCGATAAATAGAAAATATATGGAAAGAATTAAATAGGCTCTACCTTGAAATAAATGGCCATATCTTCGTCAAAAATTGCCCCATTTCAATTATAAAGATGTTTTTGGAATTCGCTCCATCTTTGGAACAAAACTGCATTAAAATAATTTGACTTCCGACTCATCTAAGAAAGATATTAAGGGATATTCTTCGATAAATAGAAAATATATGGAAAGCATTAAATAGGGTCTACCTTGAAATAAATGGCCATATCTTCGTCCAAAATTGCCCCATTTCAATTATAAAGGTGTTTTAAGAATTCGCTTGATCTTTGAAACAAAACTGCATAAAAATAATTTGACTTCCAACTCATCTAAGAAAGATATTAAGGGATATTCTTCGATAAATAGAAAATATATGGAAAGCATTAAATAGGCTCTACCTTGAAATAAATGGCCATATCTTCGTCAAAAATTGCCCGATTTCAATTTAAGGACGTTTTTAGAATTCGCCCGACCTTTGGAACAAAATTGCATCAAAATAATTTGACTTCTGACTCATCTAAGAAAGATATTAAGGGATATTCTTCGATAAATAGAAAATATATGGAAAGCATTAAATAGGGTCTACCTTGAAATAAATGGCCATATCTTCGTCAAAAATTGCCCCATTTCAATTATAAAGGTGTTTTTAGAATTCACTCGATCTTTGAAATAAAACTGCATTAAAATAATTTGACTTCCGACTCATCTAAGAAAGATATTAAGGGATATTCTTCGATTAATAGAAAAAATAAGGCAAACATTAAATAGGGTCAACCTTGAAATAAATGGCCATATCTTCGTCAAAAATTGCCCCATTTCAATTATAAAGGTGTTTTTAGAATTCACTCGATCTTTGAAACAAAACTGCATTAAAATAATTTGACGTCCGACTCATCTAAGAAAGATATTAAGGGATATTCTTGATTAACAGAAAATATGTGGAAAGCATTAAATAGGGTCTACCTTGAAATAAATGGCCATATCTTCGTCAAAAATTGCCCCATTTCAGTTATAAAGATGTTTTTGGAATTCGCTCCATCTTTGGAACAAAACTGCATTAAAATAATTTGACTTCCGACTCATCTAAGAAAGATATTAAGGGATATTCTTCGATAAATAGAAAATATATGGAAAGCATTAAATAGGGTCTACCTTGAAATAAATGGCCATATCTTCGTCCAAAATTGCCCCATTTCAATTATAAAGGTGTTTTAAGAATTCGCTTGATCTTTGAAACAAAACTGCATCAAAATAATTTGACTTCCAACTCATCTAAGAAAGATATTAAGGGATATTCTTCGATAAATAGAAAATATATGGAAAGCATTAAATAGGCTCTACCTTGAAATAAATGGCCATATCTTCGTCAAAAATTGCCCGATTTCAATTATAAGGACGTTTTTAGAATTCGCCCGACCTTTGGAACAAAATTGCATCAAAATAATTTGACTTCTGACTCATCTAAGAAAGATATTAAGGGATATTCTTCGATAAATAGAAAATATATGGAAAGCATTAAATAGGGTCTACCTTGAAATAAATGGCCATATCTTCGTCAAAAATTGCCCCATTTCGACCATAAAGGTGTTTTTAGAATTCACTTAATCTTTGGAATAAAACTGCGTTAAAATAATTTGACTTCCGACTCATCTAAGACAGATATTAAGGGATATTCTTTGATTAACAGAAAATATATGGAAAGTATTAAATAGGGTCTACCTTGAAATAAATGGCCATATCTTCGTCAAAAATTGCCCCATTTCAATTATAAAGGTGTTTCTAGAATTCGCTTGATCTTTGGAACAAAACTGCATTAAAATAATTTGACTTCCAACTCATCTAAGAAAGATATTAAGGGATATTCTTCGATAAATAGAAAATATATGGAAAGCATTAAATAGGGTCTACCTTGAAATAAATGGCCACATCTTCGTCAAAAATTGCCCCATTTCAATTATAAAGGTGTTTTTGGAATTCGCTCCATCTTTGGAACAAAACTGCATTAAAATAATTTGACTTCCGACTCATCTAAGAAAGATATTAAGGGATATTCTTCGATTAATAGAAAATATAAGCCAAACATTAAATAGGGTCAACCTTGAAATAAATGGCCATATCTTCGTCAAAAATTGGCCCATTTCAATTATAAAGGTGTTTTAGGAATTCACTCGATCTTTGGAACAAAACTGCATTAAAATAATTTGACTTCCGACTCATCTAAGAAAGATATTAAGGGATATTCTTCGATAAATAGAAAATATATGGAAAGAATTAAATAGGCTCTACCTTGAAATAAATGGCCATATCTTCGTCAAAAATTGCCCCATTTCAATTATAAACATGTTTTTGGAATTCGCTCCATCTTTGGAACAAAACTGCATTAAAATAATTTGACTTCCGACTCATCTAAGAAAGATATTAAGGGATATTCTTCGATAAATAGAAAATATATGGAAAGCATTAAATAGGGTCTACCTTGAAATAAATGGCCATATCTTCGTCAAAAATTGCCCCATTTCAATTATAAAGGTGTTTTTAGAATTCACTCGATCTTTGAAACAAAACTGCGTTAAAATAATTTGACTTCCGACTCATCTAAGAAAGATATTAAGGGATATTCTTGATTAACAGAAAATATGTGGAAAGCATTAAATAGGGTCTACCTTGAAATAAATGGCCATATCTTCGTCAAAAATTGCCCCATTTCAATTATAAAGGTGTTTTTAGAATTCACTCGATCTTTGGAACAAAACTGCATTAAAATAATTTGACTTCCGACTCATCTAAGAAAGATATTAAGGGATAATCTTTGATTAACAGAAAATATATGGAAAGTATTAAATAGGGTCTACCTTGAAATAAATGGCCATATCTTCGTCAAAAACTGCCCCATTTCGACCATAAAGGTGTTTTTAGAATTCACTTAATCTTTGGAATAAAACTGCGTTAAAATAATTTGACTTCCGACTCATCTAAGACAGATATTAAGGGATATTCTTTGATTAACAGAAAATATATGGAAAGTATTAAATAGGGTCTACCTTGAAATAAATGGCCATATCTTCGTCAAAAATTGCCCCATTTCAATTATAAAGGTGTTTCTAGAATTCGCTTGATCTTTGGAACAAAACTGTATTAAAATAATTTGACTTCCAACTCATCTAAGAAAGATATTAAGGGATATTCTTCGATAAATAGAAAATATATGGAAAGCATTAAATAGGGTCTACCTTGAAATAAATGGCCATATCTTCGTCAAAAATTGCCCCATTTCAATTATAAAGGTGTTTTTAGAATTCGCTCGATCTTTGGAACAAAACTGCATTAAAATAATTTGACTTCCGACTCATCTAAGAAAGATATTAAGGGATATTCTTCGATTAATAGAAAATATAAGCCAAACATTAAATAGGGTCAACCTTGAAATAAATGGCCATATCTTCGTCAAAAATTGGCCCATTTCAATTATAAAGGTGTTTTAGGAATTCACTCGATCTTTGGAACAAAACTGCATTAAAATAATTTGACTTCCGACTCATCTAAGAAAGATATTAAGGGATATTCTTCGATAAATAGAAAATATATGGAAAGAATTAAATAGGCTCTACCTTGAAATAAATGGCCATATCTTCGTCAAAAATTGCCCCATTTCAATTATAAAGATGTTTTTGGAATTCGCTCCATCTTTGGAACAAAACTGCATTAAAATAATTTGACTTCCGACTCATCTAAGAAAGATATTAAGGGATATTCTTCGATAAATAGAAAATATATGGAAAGCATTAAATAGGGTCTACCTTGAAATAAATGGCCATATCTTCGTCAAAAATTGCCCCATTTCAATTATAAAGGTGTTTTTAGAATTCAATTGATCTTTGGAACAAAATTGCATTAAAATAATTTGACTTTCGACTCATCTAAGAAAGATATTAAGGGATATTCTTCGATTAATAGAAAATATAAGCCAAACATTAAATAGGGTCAACCTTGAAATAAATGGCCATATCTTCGTCAAAAATTGCCCCATTTCAATTATAAAGGTGTTTTTAGAATTCACTCAATCTTTGGAACAAAACTGCATTAAAATAATTTGACTTCCGACTCATCTAAGAAAGATATTAAGGGATATTCATCGATAAATAGAAAATATATGGAAAGCATTAAATAGGGTCTACCTTGAAATAAATGGCCATATCTTCGTCCAAAATTGCCCCATTTCAATTATAAAGGTGTTTTAAGAGTTCGCTTGATCTTTGGAACAAAATTGCATTAAAATAATTTGACTTCCAACTCATCTAAGAAAGATATTAAGGGGATATTCTTCGATAAATAGAAAATATATGGAAAGCATTAAATAGGCTCTACCTTGAAATAAATGGCCATATCTTCGTCAAAAATTGCCCGATTTCAATTATAAGGACGTTTTTAGAATTCGCCCGACCTTTGGAACAAAATTGCATTAAAATAATTTGACTTCCGACTCATCTAAGAAAGATATTAAGGGATATTCTTCGATAAATAGAAAATATATGGAAAGCATTAAATAGGGTCTACCTTGAAATAAATGGCCATATCTTCGTCAAAAACTGCCCCATTTCAATTATAAAGGTGTTTTTAGAATTCACTCGATCTTTGGAACAAAACTGCATTAAAATAATTTGACTTCCGACTCATCTAAGAAAGGTATTAAGGGATATTCTTCGATAAATAGAAAATATATGGAAAAGCATTAAATAGGGTCTACCTTGAAATAAATGGCCATATCTTCGTCAAAAATTGCCCCATTTCAATTATAAAGGTGTTTTTAGAATTCGCTCGATCTTTGGAACAAAACTGCGTTAAAATAATTTGACTTCCGAACTCATCTAAGAAAGATATTGAGAGATATTCTTCGACCAATAGAAAAATATATGGAAAGCATTAAATAGGGTCTACCTTGAAATAAATGGCCATATCTTCGTCAAAAATTGCCCCATTTCAATTATAAAGCTGTTTTTGAAATTTGCTTGATCTTTGAAACAAAACTGCATTAAAATAGCTTGACTTCCGACTCATCTAAAAAATATATTAAGGGATGCTCCTTGATTAACAGAAAATATATGGAAAGTATTAAATAGGATCTACCTTGAAATAAATGGCCATATCTTCGTCAAAAATTGCCCCATTTCAATTATAAAGGTGTTTTTAGAATTCACTCGATCTTTGGAACAAAACTGCATTAAAATAATTTGACTTCCGACTCATCTAAGAAAGATATTAAGGGATATTCTTCGATTAATAGAAAATATAAGCCAAACATTAAATAGGGTCAACCTTGAAATAAATGGCCATATCTTCGTCAAAAATTGCTCCATTTCAATTATAAAGGTGTTTTTAGAATTCACTCAATCTTTGAAACAAAACTGCATTAAAATAATTTGACTTCCGACTCATCTAAGAAAGATATTAAGGGATATTCTTCGATAAATAGAAAATATATGGAAAGCATTAAATAGGGTCTACCTTGAAATAAATGGCCATATCTTCGTCCAAAATTGCCCCATTTCAATTATAAAGGTGTTTTAAGAATTCGCTTGATCTTTGGAACAAAACTGCTTAAAAATAATTTGACTTCCGACTCATCTAAGAAAGATATTAAGGGATATTCTTCGATAAATAGAAAATATATGGAAAGCATTAAATAGGGTCTACCTTGAAATAAATGGCCATATCTTCGTCAAAAATTGCCCGATTTCAATTATAAGGACGTTTTTAGAATTCGCCCGACCTTTGGAACAAAATTGCATTAAAATAATTTGACTTCCGACTCATCTAAGAAAGATATTAAGGGATATTCTTCGATAAATAGAAAATATATGGAAAGCATTAAATAGGGTCTACCTTGAAATAAATGGCCATATCTTCGTCAAAAATTGCCCCATTTCAATTATAAAGGTGTTTTTAGAATTCACTCGATCTTTGGAATAAAACTGCATTAAAATAATTTGACTTCCGACTCATCTAAGAAAGATATTAAGGGATATTCTTCGATTAATAGAAAAAATAAGCCAAACATTAAATAGGGTCAACCTTGAAATAAATGGCCATATCTTCGTCAAAAATTGCCCCATTTCAATTATAAAGGTGTTTTAAGAATTCACTCGATCTTTGGAACAAAACTGCATTAAAATAATTTGACTTCCGACTCATCTAAGAAAGATATTAAGGGATATTCGTCGATAAATAGAAAATATATGGAAAGAATTAAATAGGGTCTACCTTGAAATAAATGGCCATATCTTCGTCAAAAATTGCCCCATTTCAATTATAAAGATGTTTTTGGAATTCGCTCGATCTTTGGAACAAAACTGCATTAAAATAATTTGACTTCCGACTCATCTAAGAAAGATATTAAGGGATATTCGATAAATAGAAAATATATGGAAAGCATTAAATAGGGTCTACCTTGAAATAAATGGCCATATCTTCGTCAAAAATTGCCCCATTTCAATTAAAAAGGTGTTTTTAGAATTCACTCGATCTTTAGAACAAAACTGCATTAAAATAATTTGACTTCCGACTCATCTAAGAAAGATATTAAGGGATATTCGATAAATAGAAAATATATGGAAAGCATTAAATAGGGTCTACCTTGAAATAAATGGCCATATCTTCGTCAAAAATTGCCCCACTTCAATTATAAAGGTGTTTTAAGAATTCGCTTAATCTTTGAAACAAAACTGCATTAAAATAATTTGACTTCCGACTCATCTAAAAAAGATATTAAGGGATATTCTTCGATAAATAGAAAATATATGGAAAGCATTAAATAGGGTCTACCTTGAAATAAATGGCCATATCTTCGTCCAAAATTGCCCCCATTTCAATTATAAAGGTGTTTTAAGATTTCGCTTGATCTTTGGAACAAAACTGCATTAAAATAATTTGACTTCCGACTCATCTAAGAAAGATATTAAGGGATATTCTTCGATAAATAGAAAATATATGGAAAGCATTAAATAGGCTCTACCTTGAAATAAATGGCCATATCTTCGTCAAAAATTGCCCGATTTCAATTTTAAGGACGTTTTTAGAATTCGCCCGACCTTTGGAAAAAAATTGCATGAAAATAATTTGACTTCCGACTCATCTAAGAAAGATATTAAGGGATATTCTTCGATAAATAGAAAATATATGGAAAGCATTAAATAGGGCCTACCTTGAAATAAATGGCCATATCTTCGTCAAAAATTGCCCCATTTCAATTAAAAAGGTGTTTTTAGAATTCACTCGATCTTTAGAACAAAACTGCATTAAAATAATTTGACTTCCGACTCATCTAAGAAAGATATTAAGGGATATTCTTCGATTAATAGAAAATATAAGCCAAACATTAAATAGGGTCAACCTTGAAATAAATGGCCATATCTTCGTCAAAAATTGCCCCATTTCAATTATAAAGGTGTTTTTAGAATTCACTCGATCTTTGGAATAAAACTGCATTAAAATAATTTGACTTCCGACTCATCTAAGAAAGATATTAAGGGATATTCTTCGATTAATAGAAAATATATGGAAAGCATTAAATAGGGTCTACCTTGAAATAAATGGCCATATCTTCGTCAAAAATTGCCCCATTTCAATTATAAAGGTGTTTTAAGAATTCACTCGATCTTTGGAATAAAACTGCATTAAAATAATTTGACTTCCGACTCATCTAAGAAAGATATTAAGGGATATTCTTCGATTAATAGAAAAAATAAGCCAAACATTAAATAGGGTCAACCTTGAAATAAATGGCCATATCTTCGTCAAAAATTGCCCCATTTCAATTATAAAGGTGTTTTAAGAATTCACTCGATCTTTGGAACAAAACTGCATTAAAATAATTTGACTTCCGACTCATCTAAGAAAGATATTAAGGGATATTCTTCGATAAATAGAAAATATATGGAAAGAATTAAATAGGCTCTTCCTTGAAATAAATGGCCATATCTTCGTCAAAAATTGCCCCATTTCAATTATAAAGATGTTTTTGGAATTCGCTCGATCTTTGGAACAAAACTGCATTAAAATAATTTGACTTCCGACTCATCTAAGAAAGATATTAAGGGATATTCTTCGATAAATAGAAAATATATGGAAAGCATTAAATAGGGCCTACCTTGAAATAAATGGCCATATCTTCGTCAAAAATTGCCCCATTTCAATTAAAAAGGTGTTTTTAGAATTCACTCGATCTTTAGAACAAAACTGCATTAAAATAATTTGACTTCCGACTCATCTAAGAAAGATATTAAGGGATATTCTTCGATTAATAGAAAATATAAGCCAAACATTAAATAGGGTCAACCTTGAAATAAATGGCCATATCTTCGTCAAAAATTGCCCCATTTCAATTATAAAGGTGTTTTAAGAATTCACTCGATCTTTGGAACAAAACTGCATTAAAATAATTTGACTTCCGACTCATCTAAGAAAGATATTAAGGGATATTCTTCGATAAATAGAAAATATATGGAAAGAATTAAATAGGCTCTACCTTGAAATAAATGGCCATATCTTCGTCCAAAATTGCCCCATTTCAATTATAAAGGTGTTTTAAGATTTCGCTTGATCTTTGGAACAAAACTGCATTAAAATAATTTGACTTCCAACTCATCTAAGAAAGATATTAACGGATATTCTTCGATAAATAGAAAATATATGGAAAGCATTAAATACGCTCTACCTTGAAATAAATGGCCATATCTTCGTCAAAAATTGCCCGATTTCAATTTTGATGACGTTTTTAGAATTCGCCCGACCTTTAAACAAAATTGCATTAAAATAATTTGACTTCCGACTCATCTAAGAAAGATATTAAGGGATATTCTTCGATAAATAGAAAATATATGGAAAGCATTAAATAGGGCCTACCTTGAAATAAATGGCCATATCTTCGTCAAAAATTGCCCCATTTCAATTATAAAGGTGTTTTTAGAATTCACTCGATCTTTAGAACAAAACTGCATTAAAATAATTTGACTTCCGACTCATCTAAGAAAGATATTAAGGGATATTCTTCGATTAATAGAAAATATAAGCCAAACATTAAATAGGGTCAACCTTGAAATAAATGGCCATATCTTCGTCAAAAATTGCCCCATTTCAATTATAAAGGTGTTTTTAGAATTCACTCGATCTTTGGAATAAAACTGCATTAAAATAATTTGACTTCCGACTCATCTAAGAAAGATATTAAGGGATATTCTTCGATTAATAGAAAAAATAAGCCAAACATTAAATAGGGTCAACCTTGAAATAAATGGCCATATCTTCGTCAAAAATTGCCCCATTTCAATTATAAAGGTGTTTTAAGAATTCACTCGATCTTTGGAACAAAACTGCATTAAAATAATTTGACTTCCGACTCATCTAAGAAAGATATTAAGGGATATTCTTCGATAAATAGAAAATATATGGAAAGAATTAAATAGGCTCTACCTTGAAATAAATGGCCATATCTTCGTCAAAAATTGCCCCATTTCAATTATAAAGATGTTTTTGGAATTCGCTCGATCTTTGGAACAAAACTGCATTAAAATAATTTGACTTCCGACTCATCTAAGAAAGATATTAAGGGATATTCTTCGATAAATAGAAAATATATGGAAAGCATTAAATAGGGCCTACCTTGAAATAAATGGCCATATCTTCGTCAAAAATTGCCCCATTTCAATTAAAAAGGTGTTTTTAGAATTCACTCGATCTTTAGAACAAAACTGCATTAAAATAATTTGACTTCCGACTCATCTAAGAAAGATATTAAGGGATATTCTTCGATTAATAGAAAATATAAGCCAAACATTAAATAGGGTCAACCTTGAAATAAATGGCCATATCTTCGTCAAAAATTGCCCCATTTCAATTATAAAGGTGTTTTAAGAATTCACTCAATCTTTGGAACAAAACTGCATTAAAATAATTTGACTTCCGACTCATCTAAGAAAGATATTAAGGGATATTCTTCGATAAATAGAAAATATATGGAAAGCATTAAATAGGGTCTACCTTGAAATAAATGGCCATATCTTCGTCCAAAATTGCCCCATTTCAATTATAAAGGTGTTTTAAGATTTCGCTTGATCTTTGGAACAAAACTGCATTAAAATATTTTGACTTCCAGACTTATCTAAGAAAGATATGAAGGGATATTCTTCGTTAAATAGAAAATATATGGAAAGCATTAAATAGGGTCTACCTTGAAATAAATGGCCATATCTTCGTCAAAAATTGCCCCCTTTCAATTATAAAGGTGTTTTTAGAATTCACTCAATCTTTGGAACAAAACTGCATTAAAATAATTTGACTTCCGACTCATCTAAGAAAGATATTAAGGGATATTCTTGATTAATAGAAAATATAGGGCAAACATTAAATAGGGTCAACCTTGAAATAAATGGCCATATCTTCGTCAAAAATTGCCCCATTTCAATTATAAAGGTGTTTTTAGAATTCTTTGGAACAAAACTGCATTGAAATAATTTGACTTCCGACTCATCTAAGAAAGATATTAAGGGATATTGTTGATTAACAGAAAATATATGGAAAGCATTATATAGGGTCTGCCTTGAAATAAATGGCCATATCTTCGTCAAAAATTGCCCCATTTCAATTATAAAGGTGTTTTTAGAATTCACTTGATCTTTGGAACAAAACTGCATTAAAATAATTTGACTTCCGACTTATCTAAGAAAGATATGAAGGGATATTCTTCGATAAATAGAAAATATATGGAAAGCATTAAATAGGGTCTACCTTGAAATAAATGGCCATATCTTCGTCAAAAATTCTCCCATTTCAATTATAAAGATGTTTTTAGAATTCGCTCAATCTTTGGAACAAAACTGCATTAAAATAATTTGACTTCCGACTCATCTAAGAAAGATATTTAGGGATATTCTTCGATAAATAGAAAATATATGGAAAGCATTAAATAGGCTCTACCTTGAAATAAATGGCCATATCTTCGTCAAAAATTGCCCCATTTCAATTATAAAGGTGTTTTTAGAATTCTTTGGAACAAAACTGCATTGAAATAATTGGACTTCCGACTCATCTAAGAAAGATATAAGGGATATTCTTCGAATAATAGAAAAATATATTGGAAGCATTAAATAGAGTCTACCTTGAAATCTTCGTCCCAAATTTGCCCCCATTTCAATTATAAAGGTGTTTTTAGAATTCAACCGATCTTTGAAATAAAACTGCATTAAAATAATTTGACTTCCGACTCATCTAAGAAAGATATTAAGAGATATTCTTCGATTAATAGAAAATATAAGGCAAACATTAAATAGGGTCAACCTTGAAATAAATGGCCATATCTTTGTCTCAGATTGCCCCCTTTTAATTATAAAGCTGTTTTTAGAATTCACTCAATCTTTGGAACAAAACTGCATTAAAATAATTTGACTTCCGACTCATCTAAGAAAGATATTAAGGGATATTCTTCGATAAATAGAAAATATATGGAAAGCATTAAATAGGGTCTACCTTGAAATAAATGGCCATATCTTCGTCCAAAATTGCCCCATTTCAATTATAAGGGTAATTTTAGAATTCACTCGATCTTTAGAACAAAACTGCATTAAAATAATTTTACTTCCAACTCATCCAAGAAAGATATTAAGGGATATTCTTCGATAAATAGAAAATATAAGCCAAACATTAAATAGGGTCTACCTTGAAATAAATGGCCATATCTTCGTCAAAAATTGCCCGATTTCAATTTTAAGGACGTTTTTAGAATTCGCCCGACCTTTGGAACAAAATTGCATTAAAATAATTTGACTTCCGACTCATCTAAGAAAGATATTAAGGGATATTCTTCGATAAATAGAAAATATATGGAAAGCATTAAATAGGGCCTACCTTGAAATAAATGGCCATATCTTCGTCAAAAATTGCCCCATTTCAATTATAAAGGTGTTTTTAGAATTCACTCGATCTTTAGAACAAAACTGCATTAAAATAATTTGACTTCCGACTCATCTAAGAAAGATATTAAGGGATATTCTTCGATTAATAGAAAATATAAGCCAAACATTAAATAGGGTCAACCTTGAAATAAATGACCATATCTTCGTCAAAAATTGCCCCATTTCAATTATAAAGGTGTTTTTAGAATTCACTCGATCTTTGGAACAAAACTGCATTAAAATAATTTGACTTCCGACTCATCTAAGAAAGATATTAAGGGATATTCTTCGATTAATAGAAAAAATAAGCCAAACATTAAATAGGGTCAACCTTGAAATAAATGGCCATATCTTCGTCAAAAATTGCCCCATTTCAATTATAAAGGTGTTTTTAGAATTCACTCGATCTTTGGAACAAAACTGCATTAAAATAATTTGACTTCCGACTCATCTAAGAAAGATATTAAGGGATATTCTTCGATAAATAGAAAATATATGGAAAGAATTAAATAGGCTCTACCTTGAAATAAATGGCCATATCTTCGTCAAAAATTGCCCCATTTCAATTAAAAAGATGTTTTTGGAATTCGCTCGATCTTTGGAACAAAACTGCATTAAAATAATTTGACTTCCGACTCATCTAAGAAAGATATTAAGGGATATTCTTCGATAAATAGAAAATATATGGAAAGCATTAAATAGGGCCTACCTTGAAATAAATGGCCATATCTTCGTCAAAAATTACCCCATTTCAATTAAAAAGGTGTTTTTAGAATTCACTTGATCTTTGGAACAAAATTGCATTAAAATAATTTGACTTCCGACTCATCTAAGAAAGATATTAAGGGATATTCTTCGATTAATAGAAAATATAAGCCAAACATTAAATAGGGTCAACCTTGAAATAAATGGCCATATCTTCGTCAAAAATTGCCCCATTTCAATTATAAAGGTGTTTTAAGAATTCACTCAATCTTTGGAACAAAACTGCATTAAAATAATTTGACTTCCGACTCATCTAAGAAAGATATTAAGGGATATTCTTCGATAAATAGAAAATATATGGAAAGCATTAAATAGGGTCTACCTTGAAATAAATGGCCATATCTTCGTCCAAAAATTGCCCCATTTCATTATAAAGGTGTTTTAAGATTTCGCTTGATCTTTGGAACAAAACTGCATTAAAATAATTTGACTTCCAACTCATCTAAGAAAGATATTAAGGGATATTCTTCGTTAAATAGAAAATATATGGAAAGCATTAAATAGGGTCTACCTTGAAATAAATGGCCATATCTTCGTCAAAAATTGCCCCCTTTCAATTATAAAGGTGTTTTTAGAATTCACTCAATCTTTGGAACAAAACTGCATTAAAATAATTTGACTTCCGACTCATCTAAGAAAGATATTAAGGGATATTCTTGATTAATAGAAAATATAGGGCAAACATTAAATAGGGTCAACCTTGAAATAAATGGCCATATCTTCGTCAAAAATTGCCCCATTTCAATTATAAAGGTGTTTTTAGAATTCTTTGGAACAAAACTGCATTGAAATAATTTGACTTCCGACTCATCTAAGAAAGATATTAAGGGATATTGTTGATTAACAGAAAATATATGGAAAGCATTATATAGGGTCTGCCTTGAAATAAATGGCCATATCTTCGTCAAAAATTGCCCCATTTCAATTATAAAGGTGTTTTTAGAATTCACTTGATCTTTGGAACAAAACTGCATTAAAATAATTTGACTTCCGACTTATCTAAGAAAGATATGAAGGGATATTCTTCGATAAATAGAAAATATATGGAAAGCATTAAATAGGGTCTACCTTGAAATAAATGGCCATATCTTCGTCAAAAATTCTCCCATTTCAATTATAAAGATGTTTTTAGAATTCGCTCAATCTTTGGAACAAAACTGCATTAAAATAATTTGACTTCCGACTCATCTAAGAAAGATATTTAGGGATATTCTTCGATAAATAGAAAATATATGGAAAGCATTAAATAGGCTCTACCTTGAAATAAATGGCCATATCTTCGTCAAAAATTGCCCCATTTCAATTATAAAGGTGTTTTTAGAATTCTTTGGAACAAAACTGCATTGAAATAATTTGACTTCCGACTCATCTAAGAAAGATATTAAGGGATATTCTTCGAATAATAGAAAATATATGGAAAGCATTAAATAGGGTCTACCTTGAAATCTTCGTCCAAAATTGCCCCATTTCAATTATAAAGGTGTTTTTAGAATTCAACCGATCTTTGAAATAAAACTGCATTAAAATAATTTGACTTCCGACTCATCTAAGAAAGATATTAAGAGATATTCTTCGATTAATAGAAAATATAAGGCAAACATTAAATAGGGTCAACCTTGAAATAAATGGCCATATCTTTGTCTCAGATTGCCCCCTTTTAATTATAAAGCTGTTTTTAGAATTCACTTAATCTTTGGAACAAAACTGCATTAAAATAATTTGACTTCCGACTCATCTAAGAAAGATATTAAGGGATATTCTTCGATAAATAGAAAATATATGGAAAGCATTAAATAGGGTCTACCTTGAAATAAATGGCCATATCTTCGTCCAAAATTGCCCCATTTCAATTATAAGGGTAATTTTAGAATTCACTCAATCTTTGGAACAAAACTGCATTAAAATAATTTTACTTCCAACTCATCCAAGAAAGATATTAAGGGATATTCTTCGATAAATAGAAAATATATGGAAAGCATTAAATAGGGTCTACCTTGAAATAAATGGCCATATCTTCGTCAAAAATTGCCCCATTTCAATTATAAAGGTGTTTTTAGAATTCACTCAATCTTTGGAACAAAACTGCATTAAAATAATTTGACTTCCAACTCATCTAAGAAAGATATTAAGGGATATTCTTCGATTAATAGAAAATATAGGGCAAACACTAAATAGGGTCAACCTTGAAATAAATGGCCATATCTTCGTCAAAAATTGCCCCATTTGAACTATACAGGAGTTTTTAGAATTCACTCAATCTTTGGAACAAAACTGCATTAAAATAATTTGACTTCCGACTCATCTAAGAAAGATATTAAGGGATATTCTTCGATAAATAGAAAATATATGGAAAGCATTAAATAGGGTCTACCTTGAAATAAATGGCCATATCTTCGTCCAAAATTGCCCCATTTCAATTATAAAGTGTTTTTAGAATTCACTCGATCTTTGAAACAAAACTACATTAAAATAATTTGACTTCCGACTCATCTAAGAAAGATATTAAGGGATATTCTTCGATAAATAGAAAATATATGGAAAGCATTAAATAGGGTCTACCTTGAAATAAATGGCCATATCTTCGTCAAAAATTGCCCCATTTCAATTATAAAGGTGTTTTTAGAATTCACTCAATCTTTGGAACAAAACTGCATTAAAATAATTTGACTTCCGACTCATCCAAGAAAGATATTAAGGGATATTCTTCGATAAATAGAAAATATATGGAAAGCATTAAATAGGGTCTACCTTGAAATAAATGGCCATATCTTCGTCAAAAATTGCCCCATTTCAATTATAAAGGAAATTTTAGAATTCACTCAATCTTTGGAACAAAACTGTATTAAAATAATTTGACTTCCGACTCATCTAAGAAAGATATTAAGGGATATTCTTGATTAATAGAAAATATAGGGCAAACATTAAATAGGGTCAACCTTGAAATAAATGGCCATATCTTCGTCAAAAATTGCCCCATATCAATTATAAAGGTGTTTTTAGAAATCACTCAATCTTTGAAACAAAACTGCATTAAAATAATTTGACTTCCGACTCATCTAAGAAAGATATTAAGGGATATTGTTGATTAACAGAAAATATATGGAAAGCATTATATAGGGTCTGCCTTGAAATAAATGGCCATATCTTCGTCAAAAATTGCCCCATTTCAATTATAAAGGTGTTTTTAGAATTCACTCGATCTTTGGAACAAAACTGCATTAAAATATTTTGACTTCCGACTTATCTAAGAAAGATATGAAGGGATATTCTTCGATAAATAGAAAATATATGGAAAGCATTAAATAGGGTCTACCTTGAAATAAATGGCCATATCTTCGTCAAAAATTCTCCCATTTCAATTATAAAGATGTTTTTAGAATTCGCTCAATCTTTGGAACAAAACTGCATTAAAATAATTTGACTTCCGACTCATCTAAGAGAGATATTTAGGGATATTCTTCGATAAATAGAAAATATATGGAAAGCATTAAATAGGGTCTACCTTGAAATAAATGGCCATATCTTCGTCCAAAATTGCCCCATTTCAATTATAAAGGTGTTTTTAGAATTCTCTTTGAAACAAAACTGCATTAAAATAATTTGACTTCCGACTCATCTAAGAAAGATATTAAGGGATATTCTTCGATTAATAGAAAATATAAGGCAAACATTAAATAGGGTCAACCTTGAAATAAATGGCCATATCTTCGTCAAAAATTGCCCCATTTCAATTATAAAGGTGTTTTTAGAATTCACTCGATCTTTGGAACAAAACTGCATTAAAATAATTTGACTTCCGACTCATCTAAGAAAGATATTAAGGGATATTCTTCGATAAATAGAAAAAATATGGCAAGCATTAAATAGGGTCTACCTTGAAATAAATGGCCATATCTTCGTCAAAAATTGCCCCATTTCAATTATAAAGGTGTTTTTAGAATTCACTCGATCTTTGGAACAAAACTGCATTAAAATAATTTGACTTCCGACTCATCTAAGAAAGATATTAAGGGATATTCTTCGATAAATAGAAAATATATGGAAAGCATTAAATAGGGTCTACCTTGAAATAAATGGCCATATCTTCGTCAAAAATTGCCCCATTTCAATTATAAAGGTGTTTTTAGAATTCACTCGATCTTTGGAACAAAACTGCATTAAAATAATTTGACTTCCGACTCATCTAAGAAAGATATTAAGGGATATTCTTCGATAAATAGAAAATATATGGAAAGCATTAAATAGGGTCTACCTTGAAATAAATGGCCATATCTTCGTCAAAAATTGCCCCATTTCAATTATAAAGGTGTTTTTAGATTTCACTCGATCTTTGGAACAAAACTGCATTAAAATAATTTGACTTCCGACTCATCTAAGAAAGATATTAAGGGATATTCTTCGATAAATAGAAAATATATGGAAAGCATTAAATAGGGTCTACCTTGAAATAAATGGCCATATCTTCGTCAAAAATTGCCCCATTTCAATTATAAAGGAGTTTTTAGAATTCACCCGACCTTTGGAACAAAACTGCATTAAAATAATTTGACTTCCGACTCATCTAAGAAAGATATTAAGGGATATTCTTCGATAAATAGAAAATATATGGAAAGCATTAAATAGGGTCTACCTTGAAATAAATGGCCATATCTTCGTCAAAAATTGCCCCATTTCAATTATAAAGGTGTTTTTAGAATTCACTCAATCTTTGGAACAAAACTGCATTAAAATAATTTGACTTCCGACTCATCTAAGAAAGATATTAAGGGATATTCTTCGATTAATAGAAAATATAAGGCAAACATTAAATAGGGTCAACCTTGAAATAAATGGCCATATCTTCGTCAAAAATTGCCCCATTTCAATTATAAAGGTGTTTTTAGAATTCACTCGATCTTTGGAACAAAATTGCATTAAAATAATTTGACTTCCGACTCATCTAAGAAAGATATTAAAGGGATATTCTTCGATAAATAGAAAATATAAGCCAAACATTAAATAGGGTCAACCTTGAAATAAATGGCCATATCTTCGTCAAAAATTGCCCCATTTCAATTATAAAGGTGTTTTTAGAATTCACTTGATCTTTGGAACAAAACTGCATTAAAATAATTCGACTTCCGACTCATCTAAGAAAGGTATTAAGGGATATTCTTCGATAAATAGAAAATATATGGAAAGCATTAAATAGGGTCTACCTTGAAATAAATGGCCATATCTTCGTCAAAAAATTGCCCCATTTCAATTATAAAGGTGTTTTTAGAATTCACTCAATCTTTGGAACAAAACTGCATTAAAATAATTTGACTTCCAACTCATCTAAGAAAGATATTAAGGGATATTCTTCGATAAATAGAAAATATATGGAAAGCATTAAATAGGGTCTACCTTGAAATAAATGGCCATATCTTCGTCAAAAATTGCCCCATTTCAATTATAAAGGTGTTTTTAGATTTCACTTGATCTTTGGAACAAAACTGCATTAAAATAATTTGACTTCCAACTCATCTAAGAAAGATATTAAGGGATATTCTTCGATAAATAGAAAATATATGGAAAGCATTAAATAGGGTCTACCTTGAAATAAATGGCCATATCTTCGTCAAAAATTGCCCGATTTCAATTTTAAGGACGTTTTTAAAATTCGCCCGACCTTTGGAACAAAATTGCATTAAAATAATTTGACTTCCGACTCATCTAAGAAAGATATTAAGGGATATTCTTCGATAAATAGAAAATATATGGAAAGCATTAAATAGGGTCTACCTTGAAATAAATGGCCATATCTTCGTCAAAAATTGCCCCATTTCAATTATAAAGGTGTTTTTAGAATTCACTCGATCTTTGAAACAAAACTGCATTAAAAGAATTTGACTTCCGACTCATCTAAGAAAGATATTAAGGGATATTCTTCGATAAATAGAAAATATATGGAAAGCATTAAATAGGGCCTACCTTGAAATAAATGGCCATATCTTCGTCCAAAATTGCCCCATTTCAATTATAAAGGTGTTTTAAGATTTCGCTTGATCTTTGGAACAAAACTGCATTAAAATAATTTGACTTCCAACTCATCTAAGAAAGATATTAACGGATATTCTTCGATAAATAGAAAATATATGGAAAGCATTAAATACGCTCTACCTTGAAATAAATGGCCATATCTTCGTCAAAAATTGCCCGATTTCAATTTTAAGGACGTTTTTAAAATTCGCCCGACCTTTGGAACAAAATTGCATTAAAATAATTTGACTTCCGACTCATCTAAGAAAGATATTAAGGGATATTCTTCGATAAATAGAAAATATATGGAAAGCATTATATAGGGTCTACCTTGAAATAAATGGCCATATCTTCGTCAAAAATTGCCCCATTTCAGTTATAAAGGTGCTCTTAGAATTCACTCGATCTTTGGAATAAAACTGCATTAAAATAATTTGACTTCCGACTCATCTAAGAAAGATATTAAGGGATATTCTTCGATTAATAGAAAAAATAAGCCAAACATTAAATAGGGTCAACCTTGAAATAAATGGCCATATCTTCGTCAAAAATTGCCCCATTTCAATTATAAAGGTGTTTTAAGAATTCACTCGATCTTTGGAACATAACTGCATTAAAATAATTTGACTTTCGACTCATCTAAGAAAGATATTAAGGGATATTCTTCGATAAATAGAAAATATATGGAAAGCATTAAATAGGCTCTACCTTGAAATAAATGGCCATATCTTCGTCAAAAATTGCCCCATTTCAATTATAAAGGTGTTTTTACAATTCACTCGATCTTTGGAACAAAACTGCATTAAAATAATTCGACTTCCGACTCATCTAAGAAAGATATTAAGGGATATTCTTCGATAAATAGAAAATATATGGAAAGCATTAAATAGGGTCTACCTTGAAATAAATGGCCATATCTTCGTCCAAAATTGCCCCATTTCAATTATAAAGGTGTTTTTAGAATTCACTCAATCTTTGGAACAAAACTGCATTAAAGTAATTTGACTTCCGACTCATCTAAGAAAGATATTAAGGGATGTTCTTCAATAAATAGAAAATATATGGAAAGCATTAAATAGGGTCTACCTTGAAATAAATGGCCATATCTTCGTCAAAAATTGCCCCATTTCAATTATAAAGGAGTTTTTAGTATTCACTTGATCTTTGGAACAAAATTGCATTAAAATAATTTGACTTCCGACTCATCTAAGAAAGATATAAAGGGATATTCTTCGATTAATAGAAATTATAAGGCAAACATTAAATAGGGTCAACCTTGAAATAAATGGCCATATCTTCGTCAAAAATTGCCACATATCAATTATAAAGGTGTTTTTAGAATTCACTCGATCTTTGGAACAAAACTGCATTAAAATAATTTGACTTCCGACTCATCTAAGAAAGATATTAAGGGATATTCCTCGATAAATAGAAAATATATGGAAAGCATTAAATAGGGTCTACCTTGAAATAAATGGCCATATCTTCGTCCAAAATTGCCCCATTTCAATTATAAAGGTGTTTTAAGAATTTGCTTGATCTTTGAAACAAAACTGCATTAAAATAATTTGACTTCCAACTCACCTAAGAAAGATATTAAGGGATATTCTTCGATTAATAGAAAATATAAGCCAAACATTAAATAGGGTCAACCTTGAAATAAATGGCCATATCTTCGTCAAAAATTGCCCCATTTCAATTATAAAGGTGTTTTAAGAATTCACTCGATCTTTGGAATAAAACTGCATTAAAATAATTTGACTTCCGACTCATCTAAGAAAGATATTAAGGGATATTCTTCGATTAATAGAAAATATAAGCCAAACATTAAATAGGGTCAACCTTGAAATAAATGGCCATATCTTCGTCAAAAATTGCCCCATTTCAATTATAAAGGTGTTTTAAGAATTCACTCGATCTTTGGAACATAACTGCATTAAAATAATTTGACTTTCGACTCATCTAAGAAAGATATTAAAGGATATTCCTCGATAAATAGAAAATATATGGAAAGCATTAAATAGGCTCTACCTTGAAATAAATGGCCATATCTTCGTCAAATATTGTCCCATTTCAATTATAAAGGTGTTTTTAGAATTCACTCGATCTTTGGAACAAAACTGCATTAAAATAATTTGACTTCCGACTCATCTAAGAAAGATATTAAGGGATATTCTTCGATTAATAGAAAATATATGAAAAGCATTAAATTGGGTCAACCTTGAAATAAATGGCCATATCTTCGTCAAAAATTGCCCCATTTCAATTATAAAGGTGTTTTTAGAATTCACTCAATCTTTGGAACAAAACTGCATTAAAGTAATTTGACTTCCGACTCATCTAAGAAAGATATTAAGGGATGTTCTTCAATAAATAGAAAATATATGGAAAGCATTAAATAGGCTCTACCTTGAAATAAATGGCCATATCTTCGTCCAAGATTGCCCTATTTCAATTATAAAGGTGTTTTTAGAATTCACTTGATCTTTGGAACAAAACTGCATTAAATTAATTTGACTTCCGACTCATCTAAGAAAGATATTAAGGGATATTCTTCGATTAATAGAAAATATATGGAAAGCATTAAATAGGGTCTACCTTGAAATAAATGGCCATATCTTCGTCAAAAATTGCCCCATTTCAATTATAAAGGTGTTTTTAGTATTCACTTGATCTTTGGAACAAAATTGCATTAAAATAATTTGACTTCCGACTCATCTAAGAAAGATATAAAGGGATATTCTTCGATTAATAGAAATTATAAGGCAAACATTAAATAGGGTCAACCTTGAAATAAATGGCCATATCTTCGTCAAAAATTGCCACATATCAATTATAAAGGTGTTTTTAGAATTCACTCGATCTTTGGAACAAAACTGCATTAAAATAATTTGACTTCCGACTCATCTAAAAAAGATATTAAGGGATATTCCTCCATAAATAAAAAATATATGGAAAGCATTAAATAGGGTCTACCTTGAAATAAATAACCATATCTTCGTCCAAAATTGCCCCATTTCAATTATAAAGGTGTTTTAAGAATTTGCTTGATCTTTGGAACAAAAACTGCATTAAAATAATTTGACTTCCAACTCATCTAAGAAAGATATTAAGGGATATTCTTCGATAAATAGAAAATATATGGAAAGCATTAAATAGGCTCTACCTTGAAATAAATGGCCATATCTTCGTCAAAAATTGCCCGATTTCAATTATAAAGGTGTTTTTAGAATTCACTCGATCTTTGAAACAAAACTGCATTAAAATAATTTGACTTCCGACTCATCTAAGAAAGATATTAAGGGATATTCTTCGATTAATAGAAAATATAAGCCAAACATTAAATAGGGTCAACCTTGAAATAAATGGCCATATCTTCGTCAAAAATTGCCCCATTTCAATTATAAAGGTGTTTTTAAAATTCACTCGATCTTTGAAACAAAACTGCATTAAAAGAATTTGACTTCCGACTCATCTAAGAAAGATATTAAGGGATATTCTTGATTAACAGAAAATATGTGGAAAGCATTAAATAGGGTGTACCTTGAAATAAATGGCCATATCTTCGTCAAAAATTGCCCCATTTCAATTATAAAGATGTTTTTAGAATTCGCTTGATCTTTGGAACAAAAACTGCATTAAAATAATTTGACTTCCGACTCATCTAAGAAAGATATTAAGGGATATTCTTCGATAAATAGAAAATATATGGAAAGCATTAAATAGGGTCTACCTTGAAATAAATGGCCATATCTTCGTCAAAAATTGCCCCATTTCAATTATAAAGCTGTTTTTGGAATTTGCTTGATCTTTGAAATAAAACTGCATTAAAATAATTTGACTTTCGACTCATCTAAGAAAGATATTAAGGGATATTCTTTGATTAACAGAAAATATATGGAAAGTATTAAATAGGGTCTACCTTGAAATAAATGGCCATATCTTCGTCAAAAATTGCCCCATTTCAATTATAAAGGAGTTTTTAGAATTCACTCGATCTTTGAAACAAAACTGCGTTAAAATAATTTGACTTCCAACTCAGCTAAGAAAGATATTAAGGGATATTCTTCGATAAATAGAAAATATATGGAAAGCATTAAATAGGGTCTACCTTGAAATAAATGGCCATATCTTCGTCAAAAATTGCTCCATTTTAATTATAAAGGTGTTTTTAGAATTCACTCAATCTTTGGAATAAAACTGCTTTAAAATAATTTGACTTCCGACTCATCTAAGACAGATATTAAGGGATATTCTTTGATTAACAGAAAATATATGGAAAGTATTAAATAGGGTCTACCTTGAAATAAATGGCCATATCTTCGTCAAAAATTGCCCCATTTCAATTATAAAGGTGTTTCTAGAATTCGCTTGATCTTTGGAACAAAACTGCATTAAAATAATTTGACTTCCAACTCATCTAAGAAAGATATTAAGGGATATTCTTCGATAAATAGAAAATATATGGAAAGCATTAAATAGGGTCTACCTTGAAATAAATGGCCATATCTTCGTCAAAAATTGCCCCATTTCAATTATAAAGGTGTTTTTAGAATTCGCTCGATCTTTGGAACAAAACTGCATTAAAATAATTTGACTTCCGACTCATCTAAGAAAGATATTAAGGGATATTCTTCGATTAATAGAAAATATAAGCCAAACATTAAATAGGGTCAACCTTGAAATAAATGGCCATATCTTCGTCAAAAATTGCCCCATTTCAATTATAAAGGTGTTTTAGGAATTCACTCGATCTTTGGAACAAAACTGCATTAAAATAATTTGACTTCCGACTCATCTAAGAAAGATATTAAGGGATATTCTTCGATAAATAGAAAATATATGGAAAGAATTAAATAGGCTCTACCTTGAAATAAATGGCCATATCTTCGTCAAAAATTGCCCCATTTCAATTATAAGGACGTTTTTAGAATTCGCTCGATCTTTGGAACAAAACTGCATTAAAATAATTTGACTTCCGACTCATCTAAGAAAGATATTAAGGGATATTCTTCGATAAATAGAAAATATATGGAAAGCATTAAATAGGGTCTACCTTGAAATAAATGGCCATATCTTCGTCAAAAATTGCCCCATTTCAGTTATAAAGGTGTTTTTAGAATTCACTCGATCTTTGGAATAAAACTGCATTAAAATAATTTGACTTCCGACTCATCTAAGAAAGATATTAAGGGATATTCTTCGATTAATAGAAAAAATAAGCCAAACATTAAATAGGGTCAACCTTGAAATAAATGGCCATATCTTCGTCAAAAATTGCCCCATTTCAATTTTAAGGACGTTTTTAGAATTCGCCCGACCTTTGGAACAAAACTGCATTAAAATAATTTGACTTCCAACTCATCTAAGAAAGATATTAAGGGATATTCTTCGATAAATAGAAAATATATGGAAAGCATTAAATAGGGTCTACCTTGAAATAAATGGCCATATCTTCGTCAAAAATTGCCCCATTTCAATTATAAAGATGTTTTTAGAATTCGCTTGATCTTTGGAACAAAACTGCATTAAAATAATTTGACTTCCGACTCATCTAAGAAAGATATTAAGGGATATTCTTCGATAAATAGAAAATATATGGAAAGCATTAAATAGGGTCTACCTTGAAATAAATGGCCATATCTTCGTCAAAAATTGCCCCATTTCAATTATAAAGCTGTTTTTGGAATTTGCTTGATCTTTGAAATAAAACTGCATTAAAATAATTTGACTTTCGACTCATCTAAGAAAGATATTAAGGGATATTCTTTGATTAACAGAAAATATATGGAAAGTATTAAATAGGGTCTACCTTGAAATAAATGGCCATATCTTCGTCCAAAATTGCCCCATTTCAATTATAAAGGTGTTTTTAGAATTCGCTTGATCTTTGGAACAAAACTGCATTAAAATAATTTGACTTCCAACTCAGCTAAGAAAGATATTAAGGGATATTCTTGATTAATAGAAAATATATGGAAAGCATTAAATAGGGTCTACCTTGAAATAAATGGCCATATCTTCGTCAAAAATTGCTCCATTTTAATTATAAAGGTGTTTTTAGAATTCACTCAATCTTTGGAATAAAACTGCTTTAAAATAATTTGACTTCCGACTCATCTAAGACAGATATTAAGGGATATTCTTTGATTAACAGAAAATATATGGAAAGTATTAAATAGGGTCTACCTTGAAATAAATGGCCATATCTTCGTCAAAAATTGCCCCCTTTTAATTATAAAGGTGTTTTTAGAATTCGCTTGATCTTTGGAACAAACCGCATTAAAATAATTTGACTTCCGACTCATCTAAGAAAGATATTAAGGGATATTCTTCGATAAATAGAAAATATATGGAAAGCATTAAATAGGGTCTACCTTGAAATAAATGGCCATATCTTCGTCAAAAATTGCCCCATTTCAATTATAAAGGTGTTTTTAGAATTCGCTCGATCTTTGGAACAAAACTGCATTAAAATAATTTGACTTCCGACTCATCTAAGAAAGATATTAAGGGATATTCTTCGATTAATAGAAAATATAAGCCAAACATTAAATAGGGTCAACCTTGAAATAAATGGCCATATCTTCGTCAAAAATTGCCCCATTTCAATTATAAAGGTGTTTTAGGAATTCACTCGATCTTTGGAACAAAACGGCATTAAAATAATTTGACTTCCGACTCATCTAAGAAAGATATTAAGGGATATTCTTCGATAAATAGAAAATATATGGAAAGAATTAAATAGGCTCTACCTTGAAATAAATGGCCATATCTTCGTCAAAAATTGCCCCATTTCAATTATAAAGATGTTTTTGGAATCCGCTCCATCTTTGGAACAAAACTGCTTTAAAATAATTTGACTTCCGACTCATCTAAGAAAGATATTAAGGGATATTCTTCGATAAATAGAAAATATATGGAAAGCATTAAATAGGGTCTACCTTGAAATAAATGGCCATATCTTCGTCAAAAATTGCCCCATTTCAGTTATAAAGGTGTTTTTAGAATTCACTCGATCTTTGGAACAAAACTGCATTAAAATATTTTGACTTCCGACTTATCTAAGAAAGATATTAAGGGATATTCTTCGATTAATAGAAAAAATAAGCCAAACATTAAATAGGGTAAACCTTGAAATAAATGGCCATATCTTCGTCAAAAATTGCCAAATTTCAATTATAAAGGTGTTTTAAGAATTCACTTGATCTTTGGAACAAAATTGCATTAAAATAATTTGACTTCCGACTCATCTAAGAAAGATATTAAGGGATATTCTTCGATTAATAGAAAATATAAGCCAAACATTAAATAGGGTCAACCTTGAAATAAATGGCCATATCTTCATCAAAAATTGCCATATTTCAATTATAAAGGTGTTTTTAGAATTCGATCGATCTTTGAAACAAAACTGCATTAAAATAATTTGACTTCCGACTCATCTAAGAAAGATATTAAGGGATATTCTTCGATAAATAGAAAATATATGGAAAGCATTAAATAGGGCCTACCTTGAAATAAATGGCCATATCTTCGTCCAAAATTGCCCCATTTCAATTATAAAGGTGTTTTAAGAATTCGCTTGATCTTTGAAACAAAACTGCATAAAAATAATTTGACTTCCAACTCATCTAAGAAAGATATTAAGGGATATTCTTCGATAAATAGAAAATATATGGAAAGCATTAAATAGGCTCTACCTTGAAATAAATGGCCATATCTTCGTCAAAAATTGCCCGATTTCAATTATGATGACGTTTTTAGAATTCGCCCGACCTTTAAACAAAATTGCATCAAAATAATTTGACTTCTGACTCATCTAAGAAAGATATTAAGGGATATTCTTCGATAAATAGAAAATATATGGAAAGCATTAAATAGGGTCTACCTTGAAATAAATGGCTATATCTTCGTCAAAAATTACCCCATTTCAATTATAAAGGTGTTTTTAGAATTCACTCGATCTTTGGAATAAAACTGCATTAAAATAATTTGACTTCCGACTCATCTAAGAAAGATATTAAGGGATATTCTTCGATTAATAGAAAAAAATAAGCCAAACATTAAATAGGGTCAACCTTGAAATAAATGGCCATATCTTCGTCAAAAATTGCCCCATTTCAATTATAAAGGTGTTTTAGGAATTCACTCGATCTTTGGAACATAACTGCATTAAAATAATTTGACTTCCGACTCATCTAAGAAAGATATTAAAGGATATTCCTCGATAAATAGAAAATATATGGAAAGCATTAAATAGGCTCTACCTTGAAATAAATGGCCATATCTTCGTCAAATATTGTCCCATTTCAATTATAAAGGTGTTTTTACAATTCACCCGATCTTTGGAACAAAACTGCATTAAAATAATTTGACTTCCGACTCATCTAAGAAAGGTATTAAGGGATATTCTTCGATAAATAGAAAATATATGCCAAACATTAAATAGGGTCAACCTTGAAATAAATGGCCATATCTTCGTCAAAAATTGCCACATTTCAATTATAAAGGTGTTTTTAGAATTCACTTGATCTTTGGAACAAAATTGCATTAAAATAATTTGACTTCCGACTCATCTAAGAAAGATATTAAGGGATATTCTTCGATTAATAGAAAATATAAGCCAAACATTAAATAGGGTCAACCTTGAAATAAATGGCCATATCTTCGTCAAAAATTGCCCCATTTCAATTATAAAGGTGTTTTTAGAATTCGCTCAATCTTTGGAACAAAACTGCATTAAAATAATTTGACTTCCGACTCATCTAAGAAAGATATTAAGGGATATTCCTCGATAAATAGAAAATATATGGAAAGCATTAAATAGGGTCTACCTTGAAATAAATGGCCATATCTTCGTCCAAAATTGCCCCATTTCAATTATAAAGGTGTTTTAAGAATTTGCTTGATCTTTGGAACAAAACTGCATCAAAATAATTTGACTTCCAACTCATCTAAGAAAGATATTAAGGGATATTCTTCGATAAATAGAAAATATATGGAAAGCATTAAATAGGCTCTACCTTGAAATAAATGGCCATATCTTCGTCAAAAATTGCCCGATTTCAATTATAAAGGTGTTTTTAGAATTCACTCGATCTTTGGAACAAAACTGCATTAAAATAATTTGACTTCCGACTCATCTAAGAAAGATATTAAGGGATATTCTTCGATTAATAGAAAATATATGGAAAGCATTAAATAGGGTCAACCTTGAAATAAATGGCCATATCTTCGTCCAAAATTGCCCTATTTCAATTATAAAGCTGTTTTTGGAATTTGCTTGATCTTTGGAACAAAACTGCATTAAAATAATTTGACTTCCGACTCATCTAAGAAAGATATTAAGGGATATTCTTCGATTAATAGAAATTATAAGGCAAACATTAAATAGGGTCAACCTTGAAATAAATGGCCATATCTTCGTCAAAAATTGCCCCATTTCAATTATAAAGGTGTTTTTAGAATTCACTCAATCTTTGGAACAAAACTGCATTAAAATAATTTGACTTCCGACTCATCTAAGAAAGATATTAAGGGATGTTCTTCAATAAATAGAAAATATATGCCAAACATTAAATAGGGTCAACCTTGAAATAAATGGCCATATCTTCGTCCAAAATTGCCCCATTTCAATTATAAAGGTGTTTTTAGAATTCACTCAATCCTTGGAACAAAACTGCATTAAAATAATTTGACTTCCGACTCATCTAAGAAAGATATTAAGGGATATTCTTCGATTAATAGAAAATATAAGCCAAACATTAAATAGGGTCTACCTTGAAATAAATGGCCATATCTTCGTCAAAAATTGCCCCATTTCAATTATAAAGGTGTTTTTAGTATTCACTGGATCTTTGGAACAAAATTGCATTAAAATAATTTGACTTCCGACTCATCTAAGAAAGATATAAAGGGATATTCTTCGATTAATAGAAATTATAAGGCAAACATTAAATAGGGTCAACCTTGAAATAAATGGCCATATCTTCGTCAAAAATTGCCACATTTCAATTATAAAGGTGTTTTTAGAATTCACTTGATCTTTGGAACAAAATTGCATTAAAATAATTTGACTTCCGACTCATCTAAGAAAGATATTAAGGGATATTCTTCGATTAATAGAAAATATAAGCCAAACATTAAATAGGGTCTACCTTGAAATAAATGGCCATATCTTCGTCAAAAATTGCCCCATTTCAATTATAAAGGTGTTTTTAGAATTCACTCAATCTTTGGAACAAAACTGCATTAAAATAATTTGACTTCCGACTCATCTAAGAAAGATATAAAGGGATATTCTTCGATTAATAGAAATTATAAGGCAAACATTAAATAGGGTCAACCTTGAATTAAATGGCCATATCTTCGTCAAAAATTGCCACATTTCAATTATAAAGGTGTTTTTAGAATTCACTTGATCTTTGGAACAAAATTGCATTAAAATAATTTGACTTCCGACTCATCTAAGAAAGATATTAAGGGATATTCTTCGATTAATAGAAAATATAAGCCAAACATTAAATAGGGTCAACCTTGAAATAAATGGCCATATCTTCGTCAAAAATTGCCCCATTTCAATTATAAAGGTGTTTTTAGAATTCACTCGATCTTTGGAACAAAACTGCATTAAAATAATTTGACTTCCGACTCATCTAAGAAAGATATTAAGGGATATTCCTCGATAAATAGAAAATATATGGAAAGCATTAAATAGGGTCTACCTTGAAATAAATGGCCATATCTTCGTCAAAAATTGCCCCATTTCAATTATAAAGGTGTTTTTAGAATTCGCTTGATCTTTGGAACAAAACTGCATTAAAATAATTTGACTTCCAACTCATCTAAGAAAGATATTAAGGGATATTCTTCGATAAATAGAAAATATATGCAAAGCATTAAATAGGCTCTACCTTGAAATAAATGGCCATATCTTCGTCAAAAATTGCCCGATTTCAATTATAAAGGTGTTTTTAGAATTCACTCGATCTTTGAAACAAAACTGCATTAAAATAATTTGACTTCCGACTCATCTAAGAAAGATATTAAGGGATATTCTTCGATTAATAGAAAATATAAGCCAAACATTAAATAGGGTCAACCTTGAAATAAATGGTCATATCTTCGTCAAAAATTGCCCTATTTCAATTATAAAGGTGTTTTTAGAATTCGCTCGATCTTTGGATCAAAACTGCATTAAAATAATTTGACTTCCGACTCATCTAAGAAAGATATTAAGGGATATTCTTCGATTAATAGAAAATATAAGCCAAACATTAAATAGGGTCAACCTTGAAATAAATGGCCATATCTTCGTCAAAAATTGCCCCATTTCAATTATAAAGCTGTTTTTGGAATTTGCTTGATCTTTGAAACAAAACTGCATTAAAATAATTTGACTTCCGACTCATCTAAGAAAGATATTAAGGGATATTCTTTGATTAACAGAAAATATATGGAAAGTATTAAATAGGGTCTACCTTGAAATAAATGGCCATATCTTCGTCAAAAATTGCCCCATTTCAATTATAAAGGTGTTTTTAGAATTCACTCGATCTTTGAAACAAAACTGCGTTAAAATAATTTGACTTCCAACTCACCTAAGAAAGATATTAAGGGATATTCTTCGATAAATAGAAAATATATGGAAAGCATTAAATAGGGTCTACCTTGAAATAAATGGCCATATCTTCGTCAAAAATTGCTCCATTTCAATTATAAAGGTGTTTTTAGAATTCACTCAATCTTTGGAATAAAACTGCGTTAAAATACATTGACTTCCGACTCATCTAAGACAGATATTAAGGGATGTTCTTTGATTAACAGAAAATATATGGAAGGTATTAAATAGGGTCTACCTTGAAATAAATGGCCATATCTTCGTCAAAAATTGCCCCATTTCAATTATAAAGGTGTTTCTAGAATTCGCTTGATCTTTGGAACAAAACTGCATTAAAATAATTTGACTTCCGACTCATCTAAGAAAGATATTAAGGGATATTCTTCGATTAATAGAAAATATAAGCCAAACATTAAATAGGGTCTACCTTGAAATAAATGGCCATATCTTCGTCAAAAATTGCCCCATTTCAATTATAAAGGTGTTTTTAGAATTCGCTCGATCTTTGGAACAAAACTGCATTAAAATAATTTGACTTCCGACTCATCTAAGAAAGATATTAAGGGATATTCTTTGATTAATAGAAAATATAAGCCAAACATTAAATACGGTCAACCTTGAAATAAATGGCCATATCTTCGTCAAAAATTGCCCCATTTCAATTATAAAGGTGTTTTTAGAATTCACTCAATCTTTGGAACAAAACTGCATTAAAATAATTTGACTTCAGACTCATCTAAGAAAGATATTAAGGGATATTCCTCGATAAATAGAAAATATATGGAAAGCATTAAATAGGGTCTACCTTGAAATAAATGGCCATATCTTCGTCCAAAATTGCCTTATTTCAATTATAAAGGTGTTTTAAGAATTTGCTTGATCTTTGGAACAAAACTGCATCAAAATAATTTGACTTCCAACTCATCTAAGAAAGATATTAAGGGATATTCTTCGATAAATAGAAAATATATGGAAAGCATTAAATAGGCTCTACCTTGAAATAAATGGCCATATCTTCGTCCAAAATTGCCCCATTTCAATTATAAAGGTGTTTTTAGAATTCACTCAATCCTTGGAACAAAACTGCATTAAAATAATTTGACTTCCGACTCATCTAAGAAAGATATTAAGGGATATTCTTCGATTAATAGAAATTATAAGGCAAACATTAAATAGGGTCAACCTTGAAATAAATGGCCATATCTTCGTCCAAAATTGCCCCATTTCAATTATAAAGGTGTTTTTAGAATTCACTTGATCTTTGGAACAAAATTGCATTAAAATAATTTGACTTCCGACTCATCTAAGAAAGATATTAAGGGATATTCTTCGATTAATAGAAAATATAAGCCAAACATTAAATAGGGTCAACCTTGAAATAAATGGCCATATCTTCGTCAAAAATTGCCCCATTTCAATTATAAAGTTGTTTTTGGAATTTGCTTGATCTTTGAAATAAAACTGCATTAAAATAATTTGACTTCCGACTCATCTAAGAAAGATATTAAGGGATATTCTTTGATTAACAGAAAATATATGGAAAGTATTAAATAGGGTCTACCTTGAAATAAATGGCCATATCTTCGTCAAAAATTGCCCCATTTCAATTATAAAGGTGTTTTTAGAATTCGCTTGATCTTTGGAACAAAACTGCATTAAAGTAATTTGACTTCCGACTCATCTAAGAAAGATATTAAGGGATGTTCTTCAATAAATAGAAAATATATGCCAAACATTAAATAGGGTCAACCTTGAAATAAATGGCCATATCTTCGTCAAAAATTGCCCCATTTCAATTATAAAGGTGTTTTTAGAATTCACTCAATCTTTGGAACAAAACTGCATTAAAGTAATTTGACTTCCGACTCATCTAAGAAAGATATTAAGGGATGTTCTTCAATAAATAGAAAATATATGGAAAGCATTAAATAGGGTCTACCTTGAAATAAATGGCCATATCTTCGTCAAAAATTGCCCCATTTCAATTATAAAGGTGTTTTTAGTATTCACTGGATCTTTGGAACAAAATTGCATTAAAATAATTTGACTTCCGACTCATCTAAGAAAGATATAATGGGATATTCTTCGATTAATAGAAATTATAAGGCAAACATTAAATAGGGTCAACCTTGAAATAAATGGCCATATCTTCGTCAAAAATTGCCACATTTCAATTATAAAGGTGTTTTTAGAATTCACTTGATCTTTGGAACAAAATTGCATTAAAATAATTTGACTTCCGACTCATCTAAGAAAGATATTAAGGGATATTCTTCGATTAATAGAAAATATAAGCCAAACATTAAATAGGGTCAACCTTGAAATAAATGGCCATATCTTCGTCAAAAATTGCCCCATTTCAATTATAAAGGTGTTTTTAGAATTCACTCAATCTTTGGAACAAAACTGCATTAAAATAATTTGACTTCCGACTCATCTAAGAAAGATATTAAGGGATATTCCTCGATAAATAGAAAATATATGGAAAGCATTAAATAGGGTCTACCTTGAAATAAATGGCCATATCTTCGTCCAAAATTGCCCCATTTCAATTATAAAGGTGTTTTAAGAATTTGCTTGATCTTTGGAACAAAACTGCATCAAAATAATTTGACTTCCAACTCATCTAAGAAAGATATTAAGGGATATTCTTTGATTAACAGAAAATATATGGAAAGCATTAAATAGGCTCTACCTTGAAATAAATGGCCATATCTTCGTCAAAAATTGCCCGATTTCAATTATAAAGGTGTTTTTAGAATTCACTCGATCTTTGAAACAAAACTGCATTAAAATAATTTGACTTCCGACTCATCTAAGAAAGATATTAAGGGATATTCTTCGATTAATAGAAAATATAAGCCAAACATTAAATAGGGTCAACCTTGAAATAAATGGCCATATCTTCGTCCAAAATTGCCCTATTTCAAATATAAAGGTATTTTGAGAATTAACTCGATCTTTGGAACAAAACTGCATTAAAATAGTTTGACTTCCGACTCATCTAAGAAAGATATTAAGGGATATTCTTCGATTAATAGAAAATATAAGCCAAACATTAAATAGGGTCAACCTTGAAATAAATGGCCATATCTTCGTCAAAAATTGCCCCATTTCAATTATAAAGCTGTTTTTGGAATTTGCTTGATCTTTGAAATAAAACTGCATTAAAATAATTTGACTTCCGACTCATCTAAGAAAGATATTAAGGGATATTCTTTGATTAACAGAAAATATATGGAAAGTATTAAATAGGGTCTACCTTGAAATAAATGGCCATATCTTCGTCCAAAATTGCCCCATTTCAAATATAAAGGTATTTTGAGAATTAACTCGATCTTTGGAACAAAACTGCATTAAAGTAATTTGACTTCCGACTCATCTAAGAAAGATATTAAGGGATGTTCTTCAATAAATAGAAAATATATGGAAAGCATTAAATAGGGTCTACCTTGAAGTAAATGGCCATATCTTCGTCAAAAATTGCCCCATTTCAATTATAAAGGTGTTTTTAGTATTCACTGGATCTTTGGAACAAAATTGCATTAAAATAATTTGACTTCCGACTCATCTAAGAAAGATATAAAGGGATATTCTTCGATTAATAGAAATTATAAGGCAAACATTAAATAGGGTCAACCTTGAATTAAATGGCCATATCTTCGTCAAAAATTACCACATTTCAATTATAAAGGTGTTTTTAGAATTCACTTGATCTTTGGAACAAAATTGCATTAAAATAATTTGACTTCCGACTCATCTAAGAAAGATATTAAGGGATATTCTTCGATTAATAGAAAATATAAGCCAAACATTAAATAGGGTCAACCTTGAAATAAATGGCCATATCTTCGTCAAAAATTGCCCCATTTCAATTATAAAGGTGTTTTTAGAATTCACTCAATCTTTGGAACAAAACTGCATTAAAATAATTTGACTTCCGACTCATCTAAGAAAGATATTAAGGGATATTACTCGATAAATAGAAAATATATGGAAAGCATTAAATAGGGTCTACCTTGAAATAAATGGCCATATCTTCGTCCAAAATTGCCCCATTTCAATTACAAAGGTGTTTTAAGAATTTGCTTGATCTTTGGAACAAAACTGCATTAAAATAATTTGACTTCCAACTCATCTAAGAAAGATATTAAGGGATATTCTTCGATAAATAGAAAATATATGAAAAGCATTAAATAGGCTCTACCTTGAAATAAATGGCCATATCTTCGTCAAAAATTGCCCGATTTCAATTATAAAGGTTTTTTTAGAATTCACTCGATCTTTGAAACAAAACTGCATTAAAATAATTTGACTTCCGACTCATCTAAGAAAGATATTAAGGGATATTCTTCGATTAATAGAAAATATAAGCCAAACATTAAATAGGGTCAACCTTGAAATAAATGGTCATATCTTCGTCAAAAATTGCCCTATTTCAATTATAAAGGTGTTTTTAGAATTCGCTCGATCTTTGGATCAAAACTGCATTAAAATAATTTGACTTCCGACTCATCTAAGAAAGATATTAAGGGATATTCTTCGATTAATAGAAAATATAAGCCAAACATTAAATAGGGTCAACCTTGAAATAAATGGCCATATCTTCGTCAAAAATTGCCCCATTTCAATTATAAAGCTGTTTTTGGAATTTGCTTGATCTTTGAAATAAAACTGCATTAAAATAATTTGACTTCCGTTTCATCTAAGAAAGATATTAAGGGATATTCTTTGATTAACAGAAAATATATGGAAAGTATTAAATAGGGTCTACCTTGAAATAAATGGCCATATCTTCGTCAAAAATTGCCCCATTTCAATTATAAAGGTGTTTTTAGAATTCACTCGATCTTTGAAACAAAACTGCGTTAAAATAATTTGACTTCCAACTCACCTAAGAAAGATATTAAGGGATATTCTTCGATAAATAGAAAATATATGGAAAGCATTAAATAGGGTCTACCTTGAAATAAATGGCCATATCTTCGTCAAAAATTGCTCCATTTCAATTATAAAGGTGTTTTTAGAATTCACTCAATCTTTGGAATAAAACTGCATTAAAATAATTTGACTTCCGACTCATCTAAGACAGATATTAAGGGATATTCTTTGATTAACAGAAAATATATGGAAGGCATTAAATAGGGTCTACCTTGAAATAAATGGCCATATCTTCGTCAAAAATTGCCCCATTTCAATTATAAAGGTGTTTCTAGAATTCGCTTGATCTTTGGAACAAAACTGCATTAAAATAATTTGACTTCCGACTCATCTAAGAAAGATATTAAGGGATATTCTTCGATAAATAGAAAATATATGGAAAGCATTAAATTAGGTCTACCTTGAAATAAATGGCCATATCTTCGTCAAAAATTGCCCCATTTCAATTATAAAGGTGTTTTTAGAATTCGCTCGATCTTTGGAACAAAACTGCATTAAAATAATTTGACTTCCGACTCATCTAAGAAAGATATTAAGGGATATTCTTTGATTAATAGAAAATATAAGCCAAACATTAAATACGGTCAACCTTGAAATAAATGGCCATATCTTCGTCAAAAATTGCCCCATTTCAATTATAAAGGTGTTTTAGGAATTCACTCGATCTTTGGAACAAAACTGCATTAAAATAATTTGACTTCCGACTCATCTAAGAAAGATATTAAGGGATATTCTTCGATTAATAGAAAATATATGGAAAGCATTAAATAGGGTCAACCTTGAAATAAATGGCCATATCTTCGTCAAAAATTGCCCCATTTCAATTATAAAGGTGTTTTTAGAATTCACTTGATCTTTGGAACAAAATTGCATTAAAATAATTTGACTTCCGACTCATCTAAGAAAGATATTAAGGGATATTCTTCGATTAATAGAAAATATAAGCCAAACATTAAATAGGGTCAACCTTGAAATAAATGGCCATATCTTCGTCAAAAATTGCCCCATTTCAATTATAAAGCTGTTTTTGGAATTTGCTTGATCTTTGAAATAAAACTGCACTAAAATAATTTGACTTCCGACTCATCTAAGAAAGATATTAAGGGATATTCTTTGATTAACAGAAAATATATGGAAGGTATTAAATAGGGTCAACCTTGAAATAAATGGCCATATCTTCGTCAAAAATTGCCCCATTTCAATTATAAAGGTGTTTTTAGAATTCACTCAATCTTTGGAACAAAACTGCATTAAAGTAATTTGACTTCCGACTCATCTAAGAAAGATATTAAGGGATGTTCTTCAATAAATAGAAAATATATGCCAAACATTAAATAGGGTCAACCTTGAAATAAATGGCCATATCTTCGTCCAAAATTGCCCCATTTCAATTATAAAGCTGTTTTTGGAATTTGCTTGATCTTTGAAATAAAACTGCATTAAAATAATTTGACTTCCGACTCATCTAAGAAAGATATTAAGGGATATTCTTCGATTAATAGAAAATATAAGCCAAACATTAAATAGGGTCAACCTTGAAATAAATGGCCATATCTTCGTCAAAAATTGCCCCATTTCAATTATAAAGCTGTTTTTGGAATTTGCTTGATCTTTGAAATAAAACTGCATTAAAATAATTTGACTTCCGACTCATCTAAGAAAGATATTAAGGGATATTCTTTGATTAACAGAAAATATATGGAAAGTATTAAATAGGGTCTACCTTGAAATAAATGGCCATATCTTCGTCAAAAATTGCCCCATTTCAATTATAAAGGTGTTTTTAGAATTCACTCGATCTTTGAAACAAAACTGCGTTAAAATAATTTGACTTCCAACTCACCTAAGAAAGATATTAAGGGATATTCTTCGATAAATAGAAAATATATGGAAAGCATTAAATAGGGTCTACCTTGAAATAAATGGCCATATCTTCGTCAAAAATTGCTCCATTTCAATTATAAAGGTGTTTTTAGAATTCACTCAATCTTTGGAATAAAACTGCGTTAAAATAATTTGACTTCCGACTCATCTAAGACAGATATTAAGGGATATTCTTTGATTAACAGAAAATATATGGAAGGTATTAAATAGGGTCTACCTTGAAATAAATGGCCATATCTTCGTCAAAAATTGCCCCATTTCAATTATAAAGGTGTTTCTAGAATTCGCTTGATCTTTGGAACAAAACTGCATTAAAATAATTTGACATCCAACTCATCTAAGAAAGATATTAAGGGATATTCTTCGATAAATAGAAAATATATGGAAAGCATTAAATTAGGTCTACCTTGAAATAAATGGCCATATCTTCGTCAAAAATTGCCCCATTTCAATTATAAAGGTGTTTTTAGAATTCGCTCGATCTTTGGAACAAAACTGCATTAAAATAATTTGACTTCCGACTCATCTAAGAAAGATATTAAGGGATATTCTTCGATTAATAGAAAATATAAGCCAAACATTAAATACGGTCAACCTTGAAATAAATGGCCATATCTTCGTCAAAAATTGCCCCATTTCAATTATAAAGGTGTTTTAGGAATTCACTCGATCTTTGGAACAAAACTGCATTAAAATAATTTGACTTCCGACTCATCTAAGAAAGATATTAAGGGATATTCTTCGATAAATAGAAAATATATGGAAAGAATTAAATAGGCTCTACCTTGAAATAAATGGCCATATCTTCGTCAAAAATTGCCCCATTTCAATTATAAAGATGTTTTTGGAATTCGCTCGATCTTTGGAACAAAACTGCATTAAAATAATTTGACTTCCGACTCATCTAAGAAAGATATTAAGGGATATTCTTCGATTAATAGAAATTATAAGGCAAACATTAAATAGGGTCAACCTTGAAATAAATGGCCATATCTTCGTCAAAAATTGCCCCATTTCAATTATAAAGGTGTTTTTAGAATTCACTTGATCTTTGGAACAAAATTGCATTAAAATAATTTGACTTCCGACTCATCTAAGAAAGATATTAAGGGATATTCTTCGATTAATAGAAAATATAAGCCAAACATTAAATAGGGTCAACCTTGAAATAAATGGCCATATCTTCGTCAAAAATTGCCCCATTTCAATTATAAAGCTGTTTTTGGAATTTGCTTGATCTTTGAAATAAAACCGCACTAAAATAATTTGACTTCCGACTCATCTAAGAAAGATATTAAGGGATATTCTTTGATTAACAGAAAATATATGGAAGGTATTAAATAGGGTCAACCTTGAAATAAATGGCCATATCTTCGTCCAAAATTGCCCCATTTCAATTATAAAGGTGTTTTTAGAATTCACTCAATCTTTGGAACAAAACTGCATTAAAGTAATTTGACTTCCGACTCATCTAAGAAAGATATTAAGGGATGTTCTTCAATAAATAGAAAATATATGCCAAACATTAAATAGGGTCAACCTTGAAATAAATGGCCATATCTTCGTCCAAAATTGCCCCATTTCAATTATAAAGGTGTTTTTAGAATTCACTCAATCTTTGGAACAAAACTGCATTAAAGTAATTTGACTTCCGACTCATCTAAGAAAGATATTAAGGGATGTTCTTCAATAAATAGAAAATATATGGAAAGCATTAAATAGGGTCTACCTTGAAATAAATGGCCATATCTTCGTCAAAAAATTGCCCCATTTCAATTATAAAGGTGTTTTTAGTATTCACTGGATCTTTGGAACAAAATTGCATTAAAATAATTTGACTTCCGACTCATCTAAGAAAGATATTAAGGGATATTCTTCGATTAATAGAAAATATAAGCCAAACATTAAATAGGGTCAACCTTGAAATAAATGGCCATATCTTCGTCAAAAATTGCCCCATTTCAATTATAAAGGTGTTTTTGGAATTCACTCAATCTTTGGAACAAAACTGCATTAAAATAATTTGACTTCCGACTCATCTAAGAAAGATATTAAGGGATATTCCTCGATAAATAGAAAATATATGGAAAGCATTAAATAGGGTCTACCTTGAAATAAATGGCCATATCTTCGTCCAAAATTGCCCCATTTCAATTATAAAGGTGTTTTAAGAATTTGCTTGATCTTTGGAACAAAACTGCATCAAAATAATTTGACTTCCAACTCATCTAAGAAAGATATTAAGGGATATTCTTCGATAAATAGAAAATATATGGAAAGCATTAAATAGGCTCTACCTTGAAATAAATGGCCATATCTTCGTCAAAAATTGCCCGATTTCAATTATAAAGGTGTTTTTAGAATTCACTCGATCTTTGAAACAAAACTGCATTAAAATAATTTGACTTCCGACTCATCTAAGAAAGATATTAAGGGATATTCTTCGATTAATAGAAAATATAAGCCAAACATTAAATAGGGTCAACCTTGAAATAAATGGCCATATCTTCGTCCAAAATTGCCCTATTTCAACTATAAAGGTGTTTTTAGAATTCGCTCGATCTTTGGAACAAAACTGCATTAAAATAATTTGACTTCCGACTCATCTAAGAAAGATATTAAGGGATATTCTTCGATTAATAGAAAATAAGAGCCAAACATTAAATAGGGTCAACCTTGAAATAAATGGCCATATCTTCGTCAAAAATTGCCCCATTTCAATTAAAAAGCTGTTTTTGGAATTTGCTTGATCTTTGAAATAAAACTGCATTAAAATAATTTGACTTCCGACTCATCTAAGAAAGATATTAAGGGATATTCTTTGATTAACAGAAAATATATGGAAGGTATTAAATAGGGTCAACCTTGAAATAAATGGCCATATCTTCGTCCAAAATTGCCCCATTTCAATTATAAAGGTGTTTTTAGAATTCACTCAATCTTTGGAACAAAACTGCATTAAAGTAATTTGACTTCCGACTCATCTAAGAAAGATATTAAGGGATGTTCTTCAATAAATAGAAAATATATGGAAAGCATTAAATAGGGTCTACCTTGAAATAAATGGCCATATCTTCGTCAAAAATTGCCCCATTTCAATTATAAAGGTGTTTTTAGTATTCACTCGATCTTTGGAACAAAATTGCATTAAAATAATTTGACTTCCGACTCATCTAAGAAAGATATAAAGGGATATTCTTCGATTAATAGAAATTATAAGGCAAACATTAAATAGGGTCAACCTTGAATTAAATGGCCATATCTTCGTCAAAAATTGCCACATTTCAATTATAAAGGTGTTTTTAGAATTCACTTGATCTTTGGAACAAAATTGCATTAAAATAATTTGACTTCCGACTCATCTAAGAAAGATATTAAGGGATATTCTTCGATTAATAGAAAATATAAGCCAAACATTAAATAGGGTCAACCTTGAAATAAATGGCCATATCTTCGTCAAAAATTGCCCCATTTCAATTATAAAGGTGTTTTTAGAATTCACTCAATCTTTGGAACAAAACTGCATTAAAATAATTTGACTTCCGACTCATCTAAGAAAGATATTAAGGGATATTCCTCGATAAATAGAAAATATATGGAAAGCATTAAATAGGGTCTACCTTGAAATAAATGGCCATATCTTCGTCAAAAATTGCCTTATTTCAATTATAAAGGGGTTTTAAGAATTTGCTTGATCTATGGAACAAAACTGCATTAAAATAATTTGACTTCCAACTCATCTAAGAAAGATATTAAGGGATATTCTTCGATAAATAGAAAATATATGAAAAGCATTAAATAGGCTCTACCTTGAAATAAATGGCCATATCTTCGTCAAAAATTGCCCGATTTCAATTATAAAGGTGTTTTTAGAATTCACTCGATCTTTGAAACAAAACTGCATTAAAATAATTTGACTTCCGACTCATCTAAGAAAGATATTAAGGGATATTCTTCGATTAATAGAAAATATAAGCCAAACATTAAATAGGGTCAACCTTGAAATAAATGGTCATATCTTTCGACAATAATTGGCCGACTTCACTTAGAAAGGTGTTTTTAGAATTCGCTTGATCTTTGGATCAAAACTGCATTAAAATAATTTGACTTCCGACTCATCTAAGAAAGATATTAAGGGATATTCTTCGATTAATAGAAAATATAAGCCAAACATTAAATAGGGTCAACCTTGAAATAAATGGCCATATCTTCGTCAAAAATTGCCTTATTTCAATTATAAAGGTGTTTTAAGAATTTGCTTGATCTTTGGAACAAAACTGCATTAAAATAATTTGACTTCCGACTCATCTAAGAAAGATATTAAGGGATATTCTTTGATTAACAGAAAATATATGGAAAGCATTAAATAGGCTCTACCTTGAAATAAATGGCCATATCTTCGTCAAAAATTGCCCGATTTCAATTATAAAGGTGTTTTTAGAATTCACTCGATCTTTGAAACAAAACTGCATTAAAATAATTTGACTTCCGACTCATCTAAGAAAGATATTAAGGGATATTCTTCGATTAACAGAAAATATATGGAAGGTATTAAATAGGGTCTACCTTGAAATAAATGGCCATATCTTCGTCAAAAATTGCCCCATTTCAATTATAAAGGTGTTTCTAGAATTCGCTTGATCTTTGGAACAAAACTGCATTAAAATAATTTGACATCCAACTCATCTAAGAAAGATATTAAGGGATATTCTTCGATAAATAGAAAATATATGGAAAGCATTAAATAGGGTCTACCTTGAAATAAATGGCCATATCTTCGTCAAAAATTGCCCCATTTCAATTATAAAGGTGTTTTTAGAATTCGTTCGATCTTTGGAACAAAACTGCATTAAAATAATTTGACTTCCGACTCATCTAAGAAAGATATTAAGGGATATTCTTCGATTAATAGAAAAAATAAGCCAAACATTAAATAGGGTCAACCTTGAAATAAATGGCCATATCTTCGTCAAAAATTGCCCCATTTCAATTATAAAGGTGTTTTAGGAATTCACTCGGTCTTTGGAACAAAAGTGCATTAAAATAATTTGACTTCCGACTCATCTAAGAAAGATATTAAGGGATATTCTTCGATAAATAGAAAATATATGGAAAGAATTAAATAGGCTCTTCCTTGAAATAAATGGCCATATCTTCGTCAAAAATTGCCCCATTTCAATTATAAAGATGTTTTTGGAATTCGCTCGATCTTTGGAACAAAACTGCATTAAAATAATTTGACTTCCGACTCATCTAAGAAAGATATTAAGGGATATTCTTCGATTAATAGAAATTATAAGGCAAACATTAAATAGGGTCAACCTTGAAATAAATGGCCATATCTTCGTCAAAAATTGCCCCATTTCAATTATAAAGGTGTTTTAGGAATTCACTCGATCTTTGGAACAAAACTGCATTAAAATAATTTGACTTCCGACTCATCTAAGAAAGATATTAAGGGATATTCTTCGATTAATAGAAAATATAAGCCAAACATTAAATAGGGTCAACCTTGAAATAAATGGCCATATCTTCGTCAAAAATTGCCCCATTTCAATTATAAAGGTGTTTTTAGAATTCACTCAATCTTTGGAACAAAACTGCATTAAAATAATTTGACTTCCGACTCATCTAAGAAAGATATTAAGGGATATTCTTCGATAAATAGAAAATATATGGAAAGCATTAAATAGGGTCTACCTTGAAATAAATGGCCATATCTTCGTCCAAAATTGCCACATTTCAATTATAAAGGTGTTTTAAGAATTCGCTTGATCTTTGGAACAAAACTGCATTAAAATAATTTGACTTCCAACTCATCTAAGAAAGATATTAAGGGATATTCTTCGATAAATAGAAAATATATGGAAAGCATTAAATAGGCTCTACCTTGAAATAAATGGCCATATCTTCGTCAAAAATTGCCCGATTTCAATTATAAAGGTGGTTTTAGAATTCACTCGATCTTTGAAACAAAACTGCATTAAAATAATTTGACTTTCGACTCGTCTAAAAAAGATATTAAGGGATATTCTTCGATTAATAGAAAATATAAGCCAAACATTAAATAGGGTCAACCTTGAAATAAATGGCCATATCTTCGTCAAAAATTGCCCCATTTCAATTATAAAGGTGTTTTAGGAATTCACTCGATCTTTGGAACAAAACTGCATTAAAATAATTTGACTTCCGACTCATCTAAGAAAGATATTAAGGGATATTCTTCGATTAATAGAAAATATAAGCCAAACATTAAATAGGGTCAACCTTGAAATAAATGGCCATATCTTCGTCAAAAATTGCCCCATTTCAATTATAAAGCTGTTTTTGGAATTTGCTTGATCTTTGAAATAAAACTGCATTCAAATAATTTGACTTCCGACTCATCTAAGAAAGATATTAAGGGATATTCTTTGATTAACAGAAAATATATGGAAAGTATTAAATAGGGTCTACCTTGAAATAAATGGCCATATCTTCGTCAAAAATTGCCCCATTTCAATTATAAAGGTGTTTTTAGAATTCACTCGATCTTTGAAACAAAACTGCGTTAAAATAATTTGACTTCCAACTCACCTAAGAAAGATATTAAGGGATATTCTTCCATAAATAGAAAATATATGGAAAGCATTAAATAGGGTCTACCTTGAAATAAATGGCCATATCTTCGTCAAAAATTGCTCCATTTCAATTATAAAGGTGTTTTTAGAATTTACTCAATCTTTGGAATAAAACTGCATTAAAATAATTTGACTTCCGACTCATCTAAGACAGATATTAAGGGATATTCTTTGATTAACAGAAAATATATGGAAGGTATTAAATAGGGTCTACCTTGAAATAAATGGCCATATCTTCGTCAAAAATTGCCCCATTTCAATTATAAAGGTGTTTCTAGAATTCGCTTGATCTTTGGAACAAAACTGCATTAAAATAATTTGACATCCAACTCATCTAAGAAAGATATTAAGGGATATTCTTCGATAAATAGAAAATATATGGAAAGCATTAAATAGGGTCTACCTTGAAATAAATGGCCATATCTTCGTCAAAAATTGCCCCATTTCAATTATAAAGGTGTTTTTAGAATTCGTTCGATCTTTGGAACAAAACTGCATTAAAATAATTTGACTTCCGACTCATCTAAGAAAGATATTAAGGGATATTCTTTGATTAATAGAAAATATAAGCCAAACATTAAATAGGGTCAACCTTGAAATAAATGGCCATATCTTCGTCAAAAATTGCCCCATTTCAATTATAAAGGTGTTTTAGGAATTCACTCGGTCTTTGGAACAAAAGTGCATTAAAATAATTTGACTTCCGACTCATCTAAGAAAGATATTAAGGGATATTCTTCGATAAATAGAAAATATATGGAAAGAATTAAATAGGCTCTACCTTGAAATAAATGGCCATATCTTCGTCAAAAATTGCCCCATTTCAATTATAAAGATGTTTTTGGAATTCGCTCGATCTTTGGAACAAAACTGCATTAAAATAATTTGACTTCCGACTCATCTAAGAAAGATATTAAGGGATATTCTTCGATTAATAGAAATTATAAGGCAAACATTAAATAGGGTCAACCTTGAAATAAATGGCCATATCTTCGTCAAAAATTGCCCCATTTCAATTATAAAGGTGTTTTTAGAATTCACTTGATCTTTGGAACAAAATTGCATTAAAATAATTTGACTTCCGACTCATCTAAGAAAGATATTAAGGGATATTCTTCGATTAATAGAAAATATAAGCCAAACATTAAATAGGGTCAACCTTGAAATAAATGGCCATATCTTCGTCAAAAATTGCCCCATTTCAATTATAAAGGTGTTTTTAGAATTCACTCAATCTTTGGAACAAAACTGCATTAAAATAATTTGACTTCCGACTCATCTAAGAAAGATATTAAGGGATATTCTTCGATAAATAGAAAATATATGGAAAGCATTAAATAGGGTCTACCTTGAAATAAATGGCCATATCTTCGTCCAAAATTGCCACATTTCAATTATAAAGGTGTTTTAAGAATTCGCTTGATCTTTGGAACAAAACTGCATTAAAATAATTTGACTTCCAACTCATCTAAGAAAGATATTAAGGGATATTCTTCGATAAATAGAAAATATATGGAAAGCATTAAATAGGCTCTACCTTGAAATAAATGGCCATATCTTCGTCAAAAATTGCCCGATTTCAATTATAAAGGTGGTTTTAGAATTCACTCGATCTTTGAAACAAAACTGCATTAAAATAATTTGACTTTCGACTCGTCTAAAAAAGATATTAAGGGATATTCTTCGATTAATAGAAAATATAAGCCAAACATTAAATAGGGTCAACCTTGAAATAAATGGCCATATCTTCGTCAAAAATTGCCCCATTTCAATTATAAAGGTGTTTTAGGAATTCACTCGATCTTTGGAACAAAACTGCATTAAAATAATTTGACTTCCGACTCATCTAAGAAAGATATTAAGGGATATTCTTCGATAAATAGAAAATATATGGAAAGAATTAAATAGGCACTACCTTTAAATAAATGGCTATATCTTCGTCAAAAATTGCCACATTTCAATTATAAAGGTGTTTTTAAAATTCGCTCGATCTTTGGAACAAAACTGCATTCAAATAATTTGACTTCCGACTCATCTAAGAAAGATATTAAGGGATATTCTTCGATAAACAGAAAATATATGGAAAGTATTAAATAGGGTCTACCTTGAAATAAATGGCCCCTTTTAATTAAAAAGGTTTTTTTAATTTCCCTCTTTAAAAAAAATCGTTCAAATAATTTACTTCCAACTCACCTAAGAAAATATTAAGGGATATTCTTCGATAAAAAGAAAATATATGGAAAGCATTAAATAGGGTCTACCAAATAAATCCATATCTTCGTCAAAAATTGCTCCATTTCAATTATAAAGGTGTTTTTAGAATTCACTCGATCTTTGGAACAAAACTGCATTAAAATAATTTGACTTCCGACTCATCTAAGAAAGATATTAAGGGATATTCTTTGATTAACAGAAAATATATGGAAGGTATTAAATAGGGTCTACCTTGAAATAAATGGCCATATCTCCGTCAAAAATTGCCCCATTTCAATTATAAAGGTGTTTCTAGAATTCGCTCGATCTTTGGAACAAAACTGCATTAAAATAATTTGACTTCCGACTCATCTAAGAAAGATATTAAGGGATATTCTTCGATAAATAGAAAATATATGGAAAGCATTAAATAGGGTCTACCTTGAAATAAATGACCATATCTTCGTCAAAAATTGCCCCATTTCAATTATAAAGGTGTTTCTAGAATTCGCTCGATCTTTGGAACAAAACTGCATTAAAATAATTTGACTTCCGACTCATCTAAGAAAGATATTAAAGGGATATTCTTTTGATTAATAGAAAATATAAGGCAAACATTTAAATAGGGTCAACCTTGAAATAAATGGCCATATCTTCGTCAAAAATTGCCCCATTTCAATTATAAAGGTGTTTTAAGAATTCGCTCGATCGTTGGAACAAAACTGCATTAAAATAATTTGATTTCCGACTCATCTAAGAAAGATATTAAGGGATATTCTTCGATAAATAGAAAATATATGGAAAGAATTAAATAGGCTCTACCTTGAAATAAATGGCCATATCTTCGTCAAAAATTGCCCACTTTCAATAATAAAGGTGTTTTTAGAATTCACTCGATCATAAGAACAAAACTGCATTAAAATAATTTGACTTCCGACTCATCTAAGAAATATATTAACGGATATTCTTCGATTAATAGAAATATAAGGCAAACATTAAATAGGGTCAACCTTGAAATAAATGGCCATATCTTCGTCAAAAATTGCCCCATTTCAATTATAAAGGTGTTTTTAGAATTCACTCGATCTGTGGAACAAAATTGCATTAAAATAATTTGACTTCCGACTCATCTAAGAAAGATATTAAGGGATATTCTTCGATTAATAGAAAATATAAGCCAAACATTAAATAGGGTCAACCTTGAAATAAATGGCCATATCTTCGTCAAAAATTGCCCCATTTCAATTATAAAGGTGTTTTTGGAATTCACTCAATCTTTGGAACAAAACTGCATTAAAATAATTTGACTTCCGACTCATCTAAGAAAGATATTAAGGGATATTCTTCGATAAATAGAAAATATATGGAAAGCATTAAATAGGGTCTACCTTGAAATAAATGGCCATATCTTCGTCCAAAATTGCCACATTTCAATTATAAAGGTGTTTTAAGAATTCGCTTGATCTTTGGAACAAAACTGCATTAAAATAATTTGACTTCCAACTCATCTAAGAAAGATATTAAGGGATATTCTTCGATAAATAGAAAATATATGGAAAGCATTAAATAGGCTCTACCTTGAAATAAATGGCCATATCTTCGTCAAAAATTGCCCGATTTCAATTATAAAGGTGGTTTTAGAATTCACTCGATCTTTGAAACAAAACTGCATTAAAATAATTTGACTTTCGACTCGTCTAAAAAAGATATTAAGGGATATTCTTCGATTAATAGAAAATATAAGCCAAACATTAAATAGGGTCAACCTTGAAATAAATGGCCATATCTTCGTCAAAAATTGCCCCATTTCAATTATAAAGGTGTTTTAGGAATTCACTCGATCTTTGGAACAAAACTGCATTAAAATAATTTGACTTCCGACTCATCTAAGAAAGATATTAAGGGATATTCTTCGATAAATAGAAAATATATGGAAAGAATTAAATAGGCTCTACCTTTAAATAAATGGCTATATCTTCGTCAAAAATTGCCACATTTCAATTATAAAGGTGTTTTTAGAATTCGCTCGATCTTTGGAACAAAACTGCATTCAAATAATTTGACTTCCGACTCATCTAAGAAAGGTATTAAGGGATATTCTTCGATAAATAGAAAATATATGGAAAGCATTAAATAGGGTCTACCTTGAAATAAATGGCCATATCTTCGTCAAAAATTGCTATATTTCAATTATAAAGGTGTTTTTAAGAATTCGCTCAATCTTTGGAATAAAACTGCGTTAAAATAATTTGACTTCCGACTCATCTAAGAAAGATATTAAGGGATATTCTTCGATTAATAGAAAATATAAGCCAAACATTAAATAGGGTCAACCTTGAAATAAATGGCCATATCTTCGTCAAAAATTGCCCCATTTCAATTATAAAGGTGTTTTTAGAATTCACTCAATCTTTGGAACAAAACTGCATTAAAATAATTTGACTTCCGACTCATCTAAGAAAGATATTAAGGGATATTCTTCGATAAATAGAAAATATATGGAAAGCATTAAATAGGGTCTACCTTGAAATAAATGGCCATATCTTCGTCCAAAATTGCCACATTTCAATTATAAAGGTGTTTTAGAATTTCGCTTGATCTTTGGAACAAAACTGCATTAAAATAATTTGACTTCCAACTCATCTAAGAAAGATATTAAGGGATATTCTTCGATAAATAGAAAATATATGGAAAGCATTAAATAGGCTCTACCTTGAAATAAATGGCCATATCTTCGTCAAAAATTGCCCCATTTCAATTATAAAGGTGGTTTTAGAATTCACTCGATCTTTGAAACAAAACTGCATTAAAATAATTTGACTTTCGACTCGTCTAAAAAAGATATTAAGGGATATTCTTCGATAAATAGAAAATATATGGAAAGCATTAAATAGGCTCTACCTTGAAATAAATGGCCATATCTTCGTCAAAAGTTGCCCCATTTGAATTATAAAGATGTGTTAGGAATTCACTGGATCTTGGGAACAAGACTGCATTAAAATAATTTGACTTCCGACTCATCTAAGAAAGATATTAAGGGATATTCTTCGATAAATAGAAAATATATGGAAAGAATTAAATAGGCTCTACCTTTAAATAAATGGCTATATCTTCGTCAAAAATTGCCACATTTCAATTATAAAGGTGTTTTTAAAATTCGCTCGATCTTTGGAACAAAACTGCATTCAAATAATTTGACTTCCGACTCATCTAAGAAAGATATTAAGGGATATTCTTCGATAAATAGAAAATATATGGAAAGCATTAAATAGGGTCTACCTTGAAATAAATGGCCATATCTTCGTCCAAAATTGCCACATTTCAATTATAAAGGTGTTTTAAGAATTCGCTTGATCTTTGGAACAAAACTGCATTAAAATAATTTGACTTCCGACTCATCTAAGACAGATATTAAGGGATATTCTTTGATTAACAGAAAATATATGGAAGGTATTAAATAGGGTCTACCTTGAAATAAATGGCCATATCTTCGTCAAAAATTGCCCCATTTCAATTATAAAGGTGTTTTTGGAATTCGCTTGATCTTTGGAACAAAACTGCATTAAAATAATTTGACTTCCAACTCATCTAAGAAAGATATTAAGGGATATTCTTCGATAAATAGAAAATATATGGAAAGCATTAAATAGGCTCTACCTTGAAATAAATGGCCATATCTTCGTCAAAAATTGCCCCATTTCAATTATAAAGGTGTTTTTAGAATTCGCTCGATCTTTGGAACAAAACTGCATTAAAATAATTTGACTTCCGACTCATCTAAGAAAGATATTAAGGGATATTCTTTGATTAATAGAAAATATAAGCCAAACATTAAATAGGGTCAACCTTGAAATAAATGGCCATATCTTCGTCAAAAATTGCCCCATTTCAATTATAAAGGTGTTTTAGGAATTCACTCGATCTTTGGAACAAAACTGCATTAAAATAATTTGACTTCCGACTCATCTAAGAAAGATATTAAGGGATATTCTTCGATAAATAGAAAATATATGGAAAGAATTAAATAGGCTCTACCTTGAAATAAATGGCCATATCTTCGTCAAAAATTGCCCCATTTCAATTATAAAGATGTTTTTGGAATTCGCTCGATCTTTGGAACAAAACTGCATTAAAATAATTTGACTTCCGACTCATCTAAGAAAGATATTAAGGGATATTCTTCGATTAATAGAAATTATAAGGCAAACATTAAATAGGGTCAACCTTGAAATAAATGGCCATATCTTCGTCAAAAATTGCCCCATTCAATTATAAAGGTGTTTTTAGAATTCACTTAATCTTTGGAACAAAATTGCATTAAAATAATTTGACTTCCGACTCATCTAAGAAAGATATTAAGGGATATTCTTCGATTAATAGAAAATATAAGCCAAACATTAAATAGGGTCAACCTTGAAATAAATGGCCATATCTTCGTCAAAAATTGCCCCATTTCAATTATAAAGGTGTTTTTGGAATTCACTCAATCTTTGGAACAAAACTGCATTAAAATAATTTGACTTCCGACTCATCTAAGAAAGATATTAAGGGATATTCTTCGATAAATAGAAAATATATGGAAAGCATTAAATAGGGTCTACCTTGAAATAAATGGCCATATCTTCGTCCAAAATTGCCACATTTCAATTATAAAGGTGTTTTAAGAATTCGCTTGATCTTTGGAACAAAACTGCATTAAAATAATTTGACTTCCAACTCATCTAAGAAAGATATTAAGGGATATTCTTCGATAAATAGAAAATATATGGAAAGCATTAAATAGGCTCTACCTTGAAATAAATGGCCATATCTTCGTCAAAAATTGCCCGATTTCAATTATAAAGGTGGTTTTAGAATTCACTCGATCTTTGAAACAAAACTGCATTAAAATAATTTGACTTCCGACTCGTCTAAAAAAAGATATTAAGGGATATTCTTCGATTAATAGAAAATATAAGCCAAACATTAAATAGGGTCAACCTTGAAATAAATGGCCATATCTTCGTCAAAAATTGCCCCATTTCAATTATAAAGGTGTTTTAGGAATTCACTCGATCTTTGGAACAAAACTGCATTAAAATAATTTGACTTCCGACTCATCTAAGAAAGATATTAAGGGATATTCTTCGATAAATAGAAAATATATGGAAAGAATTAAATAGGCTCTACCTTTAAATAAATGGCTATATCTTCGTCAAAAATTGCCACATTTCAATTATAAAGGTGTTTTTAAAATTCGCTCGATCTTTGGAACAAAACTGCATTCAAATAATTTGACTTCCGACTCATCTAAGAAAGATATTAAGGGATATTCTTCGATAAATAGAAAATATATGGAAAGCATTAAATAGGGTCTACCTTGAAATAAATGGCCATATCTTCGTCAAAAATTGCCACATTTCAATTATAAAGGTGTTTTTAGAATTCGCTCAATCTTTGGAACAAAACTGCATTAAAATAATTTGACTTCCGACTCATCTAAGAAAGATATTAAGGGATATTCTTTTATTAACAGAAAATATATGGAAAGTATTAAATAGGGTCAACCTTGAAATAAATGGCCATATCTTCGTCAAAAATTGCCCCATTTCAATCATAAAGGTGTTTTTAAAATTCACTCGATTTTTGGAACAAAACTGCATTAAAATTATTTGACTTCCGACTCATCTAAGAAAGATATTAAGGGATATTCTTCAATAAATAGAAAATATATGGAAAGCATTAAATAGGGTCTACCTTGAAATAAATGGCCATATCTTCGTCAAAAATTGCCCCATTTCAATTATAAAGGTGTTTTTAGAATTCACTCGATCTTTGGAACAAAACTGCATTAAAATAATTTGACTTCCAACTCATCTAAGAAAGATATTAAGGGATAATCTTCGATTAATAGAAATTATAGGGCAAACATTAAATAGGGTCAACCTTGAAATAAATGGCCATATCTTCGTCAAAAATTGCCCCATTTCAATTATAAAGGTGTTTTAAGAATTCACTCGATCTTTGGAACAAAACTGCATTAAAATAATTTGACTTCCGACTCATCTAAGAAAGATATTAAAGGATATTCCTCGATAAATAGAAAATATATGGAAAGCATTAAATAGGCTCTACCTTGAAATAAATGGCCATATCTTCGTCAAATATTGCCCCATTTCAATTATAAAGGTGTTTTTAGAATTCACTCGATCTTTGGAACAAAACTGCATTAAAATAATTTGACTTCCGACTCATCTAAGAAAGATATTAAGGGATATTCTTCGATAAATAGAAAATATATGGAAAGCATTAAATAGGGTCTACCTTGAAATAAATGGCCATATCTTCGTCAAAAATTGCCCCATTTCAATTATAAAGGTGTTTTTAGAATTCGCTCAATCTTTGGAACAAAACTGCATTAAAGTAATTTGACTTCCGACTCATCTAAGAAAGATATTAAGGGATATTCTTCGATTAATAGAAATTATAAGGCAAACATTAAATAGGGTCTACCTTGAAATAAATGGCCATATCTTCGTCAAAAATTGCCCCATTTCAATTATAAAGGTGTTTTTAGAATTCACTTGATCTTTGGAACAAAATTGCATTAAAATAATTTGACTTCCGACTCATCTAAGAAAGATATTAAGGGATATTCTTCGATTAATAGAAAATATAAGCCAAACATTAAATAGGGTCAACCTTGAAATAAATGGCCATATCTTCGTCAAAAATTGCCCCATTTCAATTATAAAGGTGTTTTTGGAATTCACTCAATCTTTGGAACAAAACTGCATTAAAATAATTTGACTTCCGACTCATCTAAGAAAGATATTAAGGGATATTCTTCGATAAATAGAAAATATATGGAAAGCATTAAATAGGGTCTACCTTGAAATAAATGGCCATATCTTCGTCCAAAATTGCCACATTTCAATTATAAAGGTGTTTTAAGAATTCGCTTGATCTTTGGAACAAAACTGCATTAAAATAATTTGACTTCCAACTCATCTAAGAAAGATATTAAGGGATATTCTTCGATAAATAGAAAATATATGGAAAGCATTAAATAGGCTCTACCTTGAAATAAATGGCCATATCTTCGTCAAAAATTGCCCGATTTCAATTATAAAGGTGGTTTTAGAATTCACTCGATCTTTGAAACAAAACTGCATTAAAATAATTTGACTTCCGACTCGTCTAAAAAAGATATTAAGGGATATTCTTCGATTAATAGAAAATATAAGCCAAACATTAAATAGGGTCAACCTTGAAATAAATGGCCATATCTTCGTCAAAAATTGCCCCATTTCAATTATAAAGGTGTTTTTAGGAATTCACTCGATCTTTGGAACAAAACTGCATTAAAATAATTTGACTTCCGACTCATCTAAGAAAGATATTAAGGGAATATTCTTCGATAAATAGAAAATATATGGAAAGAATTAAATAGGCTCTACCTTTAAATAAATGGCTATATCTTCGTCAAAAATTGCCACATTTCAATTATAAAGGTGTTTTTAAAATTCGCTCGATCTTTGGAACAAAACTGCATTAAAATAATTTGACTTCCGACTCATCTAAGAAAGGTATTAAGGGATATTCTTCGATAAATAGAAAATATATGGAAAGCATTAAATAGGGTCTACCTTGAAATAAATGGCCATATCTTCGTCAAAAATTGCTATATTTCAATTATAAAGGTGTTTTTAGAATTCACTCAATCTTTGGAATAAAACTGCGTTAAAATAATTTGACTTCCAACTCATCTAAGAAAGATATTAAGGGATATTCTTTGATTAACAGAAAATATATGGAAAGTATTAAATAGGGTCTACCTTGAAATAAATGGCCATATCTTCGTCAAAAATTGCCCCATTTCAATTATAAAGGTGTTTTTAGAATTCACTCAATCTTTGGAACAAAACTGCGTTAAAATAATTTGACTTTCGACTCATCTAAGAAAGATATTAAGGGATATTCTTCAATAAATAGAAAATATATGGAAAGCATTAAATAGGGTCTACCTTGAAATAAATGGCCATATCTTCGTCAAAAATTGCCTCATTTCAATTATAAAGGTGTTTTTAGAATTCACTTGATCTTTGGAACAAAATTGCATTAAAATAATTTGACTTCCAACTCATCTAAGAAAGATATTAAGGGATAATCTTCGATTAATAGAAATTATAGGGCAAACATTAAATAGGGTCAACCTTGAAATAAATGGCCATATCTTCGTCAAAAATTGCCCCATTTCAATTATAAAGGTGTTTTAAGAATTCACTCGATCTTTGGAACAAAACTGCATTAAAATAATTTGACTTCCGACTCATCTAAGAAAGATATTAAAGGATATTCCTCGATAAATAGAAAATATATGGAAAGCATTAAATAGGCTCTACCTTGAAATAAATGGCCATATCTTCGTCAAATATTGTCCCATTTCAATTATAAAGGTGTTTTTACAATTCACTCGATCTTTGGAACAAAACTGCATTAAAATAATTTGACTTCCGACTCATCTAAGAAAGGTATTAAGGGATATTCTTCGATAAATAGAAAATATATGGAAAGCATTAAATAGGGTCTACCTTGAAATAAATGGCCATATCTTCGTCCAAAATTGCCACATTTCAATTATAAAGGTGTTTTTAGAATTCACTCAATCTTTGGAACAAAACTGCATTAAAATAATTTGACTTCCGACTCATCTAAGAAAGATATTAAGGGATATTCTTCGATTAATAGAAATTATAAGGCAAACATTAAATAGGGTCAACCTTGAAATAAATGGCCATATCTTCGTCAAAAATTGCCACATTTCAATTATAAAGGTGTTTTTAGAATTCACTTGATCTTTGGAACAAAACTGCATTAAAATAATTTGACTTCCGACTCATCTAAGAAAGATATTAAGGGATATTCTTCGATTAATAGAAAATATAAGCCAAACATTAAATAGGGTCAACCTTGAAATAAATGGCCATATCTTCGTCAAAAATTGCCCCATTTCAATTATAAAGGTGTTTTTAGAATTCACTCAATCTTTGGAACAAAACTGCATTAAAATAATTTGACTTCCGACTCATCTAAGAAAGATATTAAGGGATATTCTTCGATAAATAGAAAATATATGGAAAGCATTAAATAGGGTCTACCTTGAAATAAATGGCCATATCTTCGTCAAAAATTGCCCCATTTCAATTATAAAGGTGTTTTTAGAATTCGCTTGATCTTTGGAACAAAACTGCATTAAAATAATTTGACTTCCGACTCATCTAAGAAAGATATTAAGGGATATTCTTCGATAAATAGAAAATATATGGAAAGCATTAAATAGGGTCTACCTTGAAATAAATGGCCATATCTTCGTCAAAAATTGCCCGATTTCAATTATAAAGGTGTTTTTAGAATTCGCTTGATCTTTGAAACAAAACTGCATTAAAATAATTTGACTTTGGACTCATCTAAGAAAGATATTAAGAGATATTCTTCGATAAATAGAAAATATATGGAAAGCATTAAATAGTGTCTACCTTGAAATAAATGGCCATATCTTCGTCAAAAATTGCCCCATTTCAATTATAAAGGTGTTTTTAGAATTCAATCGATCTTTGGAACAAAACTGCATTAAAATAATTTGACTTCCGACTCATCTAAAAAAGATATTAAGGGATATTCTTCGATAAATAGAAAATATATGGAAAGCATTAAATAGGGTCTACCTTGAAATAAATGGCCATATCTTCGTCAAAAATTGCCACATTTCAATTATAAAGGTGTTTTTAGAATTCGCTCGATCTTTGGAACAAAACTGCATTAATTTAATTTGACTTCCGACTCATCTAAGAAAGATATTAAGGGATATTCTTCGATAAATAGAAAATATATGGAAAGCATTAAATAGGGTCTACCTTGAAATAAATGGCCATATCTTCGTCCAAAATTGCCCCATTTCAATTATAAAGGTGTTTTTAGAATTCACTCGATCTTTAGAACAAAACTGCATTAAAATAATTTGACTTCCGACTCATCTAAGAAAGATATTAAGGGATATTCTTCGATTAATAGAAATTATAAGGCAAACATTAAATAGGGTCAAACTTGAAATAAATGGCCATATCTTCGTCAAATATTGCCCCATTTCAATTATAAAGGTGTTTTTAGAATTCACTTGATCTTTGGAACAAAACTGCATTAAAATAATTTGACTTCCGACTCATCTAAGAAAGATATTAAGGGATATTCTTCGATTAATACAAAATATAAGCCAAACATTAAATAGGGTCAACCTTGAAATAAATGGCCATATCTTCGTCAAAAATTGCCCCATTTCAATTATAAAGGTGTTTTTAGAATTCACTCAATCTTTGGAACAAAACTGCATTAAAATAATTTGACTTCCGACTCATCTAAGAAAGATATTAAGGGATATTCTTCGATAAATAGAAAATATATGGAAAGCATTAAATAGGGTCTACCTTGAAATAAATGGCCATATCTTCGTCCAAAATTGCCCCATTTCAATTATAAAGGTGTTTTAAGAATTCACTCGATCTTTGGAACATAACTGCATTAAAATAATTTGACTTCCAACTCATCTAAGAAAGATATTAAGGGATATTCTTCGATAAATAGAAAATATATGGAAAGCATTAAATAGGCTCTACCTTGAAATAAATGGCCATATCTTCGTCAAAAATTGCCCGATTTCAATTATAAAGGTGGTTTTAGAATTCACTCGATCTTTAAAACAAAACTGCATTAAAATAATTTGACTTCCGACTCATCTAAGAAAGATATTAAGGGATATTCTTCGATTAATAGAAAATATAAGCCAAACATTAAATAGGGTCAACCTTGAAATAAATGGCCATATTTTCGTCAAAAATTGCCCCATTTCAATTATAAAGGTGTTTTAGGAATTCACTCGATCTTTTGAAACAAAACTGCATTAAAATAATTTGACTTCCGACTCATCTAAGAAAGATATTAAGGGATATTCTTCGATAAATAGAAAATATATGGAAAGAATTAAATAGGCTCTACCTTTAAATAAATGGCTATATCTTCGTCAAAAATTGCCACATTTCAATTATAAAGGTGTTTTTAAAATTCGCTCGATCTTTGGAACAAAACTGCATTCAAATAATTTGACTTCCGACTCATCTAAGAAAGGTATTAAGGGATATTCTTCGATAAATAGAAAATATATGGAAAGTATTAAATAGGGTCTACCTTGAAATAAATGGCCATATCTTCGTCAAAAATTGCTCCATTTCAATTATAAAGGTGTTTTTAGAATTCGCTCGATCTTTGGAATAAAATTGCATTAAAATAATTTGACTTCCAACTCATCTAAGAAAGATATTAAGGGATATTCTTCGATTAATAGAAATTATAGGGCAAACATTAAATAGGGTCAACCTTGAAATAAATGGCCATATCTTCGTCAAAAATTGCCCCATTTCAACTATAAAGGTGTTTTTAGAATTCACTCAATCTTTGGAACAAAACTGCGTTAAAATAATTTGACTTTCGACTCATCTAAGAAAGATATTAAGGGATATTCTTCAATAAATAGAAAATATATGGAAAGCATTAAATAGGGTCTACCTTGAAATAAATGGCCATATCTTCGTCAAAAATTGCCACATTTCAATTATAAAGGTGGTTTTAGAATTCACTCGATCTTTAAAACAAAACTGCATTAAAATAATTTGACTTCCGACTCATCTAAGAAAGATAGTAAGGGATATTCTTCGATTAATAGAAAATATAAACCAAACATTAAATAGGGTCAACCTTGAAATAAATGGCCATATCTTCGTCAAAAATTGCCCCATTTCAACTATAAAGGTGTTTTAGGAATTCACTCGATCTTTGGAACAAAACTGCATTAAAATAATTTGACTTCCGACTCATCTAAGAAAAATATTAAGGGATATTCTTCGATAAATAGAAAATATATGGAAAGAATTAAATAGGCTCTACCTTTAAATAAATGGCTATATCTTCGTCAAAAATTGCCACATTTCAATTATAAAGGTGTTTTTAAAATTCGCTTGATCTTTGGAACAAAACTGCATTCAAATAATTTGACTTCCGACTCATCTAAGAAAGGTATTAAGGGATATTCTTCGATAAATAGAAAATATATGGAAAGTATTAAATAGGGTCTACCTTGAAATAAATGGCCATATCTTCGTCAAAAATTGCTCCATTTCAATTATAAAGGTGTTTTTAGAATTCACTCGATCTTTGAAATAAAACTGCGTTAAAATAATTTGACTTCCGACTCATCTAAGAAAGATATTAAGGGATATTCTTTGATTAACAGAAAATATATGGAAAGTATTAAATAGGGTCTACCTTGAAATAAATGGCCATATCTTCGTCAAAAATTGCCCCATTTCAAATATAAAGGTGTTTTTAGAATTCACTTGATCTTTGGAACAAAACTGCATTAAAATAATTTGACTTTCGACTCATCTAAGAAAGATATTAAGGGATATTCTTCAATAAATAGAAAATATATGGAAAGCATTAAATAGGGTCTACCTTGAAATAAATGGCCATATCTTCGTCAAAAATTGCCCGATTTCAATTATAAAGGTGGTTTTAGAATTCACTCGATCTTTAAAACAAAACTGCATTAAAATAATTTGACTTCCGACTCATCTAAGAAAGATAGTAAGGGATATTCTTCGATTAATAGAAAATATAAACCAAACATTAAATAGGGTCAACCTTGAAATAAATGGCCATATCTTCGTCAAAAATTGCCCCATTTCAATTAAAAAGGTGTTTTAGGAATTCACTCGATCTTTGGCACAAAACTGCATTAAAATAATTTGACTTCCGACTCATCTAAGAAAGATATTAAGGGATATTCTTCGATAAATAGAAAATATATGGAAAGAATTAAATAGGCTCTACCTTTAAATAAATGGCTATATCTTCGTCAAAAATTGCCACATTTCAATTATAAAGGTGTTTTTAAAATTCGCTTGATCTTTGGAACAAAACTGCATTCAAATAATTTGACTTCCGACTCATCTAAGAAAGGTATTAAGGGATATTCTTCGATAAATAGAAAATATATGGAAAGTATTAAATAGGGTCTACCTTGAAATAAATGGCCATATCTTCGTCAAAAATTGCTCCATTTCAATTATAAAGGTGTTTTTAGAATTCACTCGATCTTTGGAACAAAACTGCATTAAAATAATTTGACTTCCGACTCATCTAAGAAAGATATTAAGGGATATTCTTTGATTAACAGAAAATATATGGAAAGTATTAAATAGGGTCTACCTTGAAATAAATGGCCATATCTTCGTCAAAAATTGCCCCATTTCAATTATAAAGGTGTTTTTAGAATTCACTTGATCTTTGGAACAAAATTGCATTAAAATAATTTGACTTCCGACTCATCTAAGAAAGATATTAAGGGATATTCATCGATTAATAGAAATATAGGGCAAACATTAAATAGGGTCAACCTTGAAATAAATGGCCATATCTTCGTCAAAAATTGCCCTATTTCAATTATAAAGGTGTTTTTAGAATTCACTGGATCTTTGAAACAAAACTGCATTAAAATAATTTGACTTCCGACTCATCTAAGAAAGATATTAAGGGATATTCTTCGATAAATAGAAAATATATGGAAAGCATTAAATAGGGTCTACCTTGAAATAAATGGCCATATCTTCGTCAAAAATTGCCCCATTTCAATTATAAAGGTGTTTTTAGAATTCACTCGATCTTTGGAACAAAACTGCATTAAAATAATTTGACTTCCGACTCATCTAAGAAAGATATTAAGGGATATTCTTCGATAAATAGAAAATATATGGAAAGCATTAAATAGGGTCTACCTTGAAATAAATGGCCATATCTTCGTCCAAAAATTGCCCCATTTCAATTATAAAGGTGTTTTAAGAATTCGCTTGATCTTTGGAACAAAACTGCATTAAAATAATTTGACTTCCAACTCATCTAAGAAAGATATTAAGGGATATTCGATAAATAGAAAATATATGGAAAGCATTAAATAGGGTCTACCTTGAAATAAATGGCCATATCTTCGTCAAAAATTGCCCCATTTCAATTATAAAGGTGTTTTTAGAATTCACTTGATCTTTGGAACAAAACTGCATTAAAATAATTTGACTTCCGACTCATCTAAGAAAGATAATAAGGGATATTCTTCGATTAATAGAAAATATAAGCCAAACATTAAATAGGCTCTACCTTGAAATAAATGGCCATATCTTCGTCAAAAATTGCCCCATTTCAATTATAAAGATGTTTTTGGAATTCGCTCGATCTTTGGAACAAAACTGCATTAAAATTATTTGACTTCCAACTCATCTAAGAAGGATATTAAGGGATATTCTTCGATAAATAGAAAATATATGGAAAGCATTAAATAGGGTCTACCATGAAATAAATGGCCATATCTTCGTCAAAAATTGCCCCATTTCAATTATGAAGGTGTTTTTAGAATTCTTCTTCTTTTAGAAAACTGCATTAAAATAATTTGACTTCCGACTCATCTTAGAAAGATATTAAGGGATATTCTTCGATAAATAGAAAATATATGGAAAGCATTAAATAGGGTCTACCTTGAAATAAATGGCCATATCTTCGTCAAAAATTGCCATATTTCAATTATAAAGGTGTTTTAAGAATTCACTCGATCTTTGGAAGAAAACTGCATTAAAATAATTTGACTTCCGACTCATCTAAGAAAGATATTAAGGGATATTCTTCGATAAATAGAAAATATATGGAAAGAATTAAATAGGCTCTACCTTTAAATAAATGGCTATATCTTCGTCAAAAATTGCCACATTTCAATTATAAAGGTGTTTTTAAAATTCGCTTGATCTTTGGAACAAAACTGCATTCAAATAATTTGACTTTCGACTCATCTAAGAAAGGTATTAAGGGATATTCTTCGATAAATAGAAAATATATGGAAAGTATTAAATAGGGTCTACCTTGAAATAAATGGCCATATCTTCGTCCAAAATTGCCCCATTTCAATTATAAAGGTGTTTTAAGAATTCACTCGATCTTTGGAACATAACTGCATTAAAATAATTTGACTTCCAACTCATCTAAGAAAGATATTAAGGGATATTCTTCGATAAATAGAAAATATATGGAAAGCATTAAATAGGCTCTACCTTGAAATAAATGGCCATATCTTCGTCAAAAATTGCCCGATTTCAATTATAAAGGTGGTTTTAGAATTCACTCGATCTTTAAAACAAAACTGCATTAAAATAATTTGACTTCCGACTCATCTAAGAAAGATATTAAGGGATATTCTTCGATTAATAGAAAATATAAGCCAAACATTAAATAGGGTCAACCTTGAAATAAATGGCCATATTTTCGTCAAAAATTGCCCCATTTCAATTATAAAGGTGTTTTAGGAATTCACTCGATCTTTGAAACAAAACTGCATTAAAATAATTTGACTTCCGACTCATCTAAGAAAGATATTAAGGGATATTCTTCGATAAATAGAAAATATATGGAAAGAATTAAATAGGCTCTACCTTTAAATAAATGGCTATATCTTCGTCAAAAATTGCCACATTTCAATTATAAAGGTGTTTTTAAAATTCGCTCGATCTTTGGAACAAAACTGCATTCAAATAATTTGACTTCCGACTCATCTAAGAAAGGTATTAAGGGATATTCTTCGATAAATAGAAAATATATGGAAAGTATTAAATAGGGTCTACCTTGAAATAAATGGCCATATCTTCGTCAAAAATTGCTCCATTTCAATTATAAAGGTGTTTTTAGAATTCGCTCGATCTTTGGAATAAAATTGCATTAAAATAATTTGACTTCCAACTCATCTAAGAAAGATATTAAGGGATATTCTTCGATTAATAGAAATTATAGGGCAAACATTAAATAGGGTCAACCTTGAAATAAATGGCCATATCTTCGTCAAAAATTGCCCCATTTCAACTATAAAGGTGTTTTTAGAATTCACTCAATCTTTGGAACAAAACTGCGTTAAAATAATTTGACTTTCGACTCATCTAAGAAAGATATTAAGGGATATTCTTCAATAAATAGAAAATATATGGAAAGCATTAAATAGGGTCTACCTTGAAATAAATGGCCATATCTTCGTCAAAAATTGCCACATTTCAATTATAAAGGTGGTTTTAGAATTCACTCGATCTTTAAAACAAAACTGCATTAAAATAATTTGACTTCCGACTCATCTAAGAAAGATAGTAAGGGATATTCTTCGATTAATAGAAAATATAAACCAAACATTAAATAGGGTCAACCTTGAAATAAATGGCCATATCTTCGTCAAAAATTGCCCCATTTCAACTATAAAGGTGTTTTAGGAATTCACTCGATCTTTGGAACAAAACTGCATTAAAATAATTTGACTTCCGACTCATCTAAGAAAGATATTAAGGGATATTCTTCGATAAATAGAAAATATATGGAAAGAATTAAATAGGCTCTACCTTTAAATAAATGGCTATATCTTCGTCAAAAATTGCCACATTTCAATTATAAAGGTGTTTTTAAAATTCGCTTGATCTTTGGAACAAAACTGCATTCAAATAATTTGACTTCCGACTCATCTAAGAAAGGTATTAAGGGATATTCTTCGATAAATAGAAAATATATGGAAAGTATTAAATAGGGTCTACCTTGAAATAAATGGCCATATCTTCGTCAAAAATTGCTCCATTTCAATTATAAAGGTGTTTTTAGAATTCACTCGATCTTTGGAATAAAACTGCGTTAAAATAATTTGACTTCCGACTCATCTAAGAAAGATATTAAGGGATATTCTTTGATTAACAGAAAATATATGGAAAGTATTAAATAGGGTCTACCTTGAAATAAATGGCCATATCTTCGTCAAAAATTGCCCCATTTCAAATATAAAGGTGTTTTTAGAATTCACTTGATCTTTGGAACAAAACTGCATTAAAATAATTTGACTTTCGACTCATCTAAGAAAGATATTAAGGGATATTCTTCAATAAATAGAAAATATATGGAAAGCATTAAATAGGGTCTACCTTGAAATAAATGGCCATATCTTCGTCAAAAATTGCCCGATTTCAATTATAAAGGTGGTTTTAGAATTCACTCGATCTTTAAAACAAAACTGCATTAAAATAATTTGACTTCCGACTCATCTAAGAAAGATAGTAAGGGATATTCTTCGATTAATAGAAAATATAAACCAAACATTAAATAGGGTCAACCTTGAAATAAATGGCCATATCTTCGTCACAAATTGCCCCATTTCAATTAAAAAGGTGTTTTAGGAATTCACTCGATCTTTGGCACAAAACTGCATTAAAATAATTTGACTTCCGACTCATCTAAGAAAGATATTAAGGGATATTCTTCGATAAATAGAAAATATATGGAAAGAATTAAATAGGCTCTACCTTTAAATAAATGGCTATATCTTCGTCAAAAATTGCCACATTTCAATTATAAAGGTGTTTTTAAAATTCGCTTGATCTTTGGAACAAAACTGCATTCAAATAATTTGACTTCCGACTCATCTAAGAAAGGTATTAAGGGATATTCTTCGATAAATAGAAAATATATGGAAAGTATTAAATAGGGTCTACCTTGAAATAAATGGCCATATCTTCGTCAAAAATTGCTCCATTTCAATTATAAAGGTGTTTTTAGAATTCACTCGATCTTTGGAATAAAACTGCGTTAAAATAATTTGACTTCCGACTCATCTAAGAAAGATATTAAGGGATATTCTTTGATTAACAGAAAATATATGGAAAGTATTAAGTAGGGTCTACCTTGAAATAAATGGCCATATCTTCGTCAAAAATTGCTCCATTTCAATTATAAAGGTGTTTTTAGAATTCACTTGATCTTTGGAACAAAAGTGCATTAAAATAATTTGACATCCAACTCATCTAAGAAAGATATTAAGGGATATTCTTCGATTAATAGAAAATATAAGCCAAACATTAAATAGGGTCAACCTTGAAATAAATGGCCATATCTTCGTCAAAAATTGCCCTATTTCAATTATAAAGGTGTTTTTAGAATTCACTTGATCTTTGAAACAAAACTGCATTAAAATAATTTGACTTCCGACTCATCTAAGAAAGATATTAAGGGATATTCTTCGATTAATAGAAAATATAAGCCAAACATTAAATAGGGTCAACCTTGAAATAAATGGCCATATCTTCGTCAAAAATTGCCCCATTTCAATTATAAAGGTGTTTTTAGAATTCACTCGATCTTTGGAACAAAACTGCATTAAAATAATTTGACTTCCGACTCATCTAAGAAAGATATTAAGGGATATTCTTCGATAAATAGAAAATATATGGAAAGCATTAAATAGGGTCTACCTTGAAATAAATGGCCATATCTTCGTCCAAAATTGCCACATTTCAATTATAAAGGTGTTTTAAGAATTCGCTTGATCTTTGGAACAAAACTGCATTAAAATAATTTGACTTCCAACTCATCTAAGAAAGATATTAAGGGATATTCTTCGATAAATAGAAAATATATGGAAAGCATTAAATAGGGTCTACCTTGAAATAAATGGCCATATCTTCGTCAAAAATTGCCCCATTTCAATTATAAAGGTGTTTTTAGAATTCACTTGATCTTTGGAACAAAACTGCATTAAAATAATTTGACTTCCGACTCATCTAAGAAAGATAATAAGGGATATTCTTCGATTAATAGAAAATATAAGCCAAACATTAAATAGGGTCAACCTTGAAATAAATGGCCATATCTTCGTCAAAAATTGCCCCATTTCAATTATAAAGATGTTTTTGGAATTCGCTCGATCTTTGGAACAAAACTGCATTAAAATTATTTGACTTCCAACTCATCTAAGAAGGATATTAAGGGATATTCTTCGATAAATAGAAAATATATGGAAAGCATTAAATAGGGTCTACCATGAAATAAATGGCCATATCTTCGTCAAAAATTGCCCCATTTCAATTATGAAGGTGTTTTTAGAATTCTTCTTCTTTTAGAAAACTGCATTAAAATAATTTGACTTCCGACTCATCTAAGAAAGATATTAAGGGATATTCTTTGATTAACAGAAAATATATGGAAAGTATTAAATAGGGTCAACCTTGAAATAAATGGCCATATCTTCGTCAAAAATTGCCATATTTCAATTATAAAGGTGTTTTAAGAATTCACTCGATCTTTGGAACAAAACTGCATTAAAATAATTTGACTTCCGACTCATCTAAGAAAGATATTAAGGGATATTCTTCGATAAATAGAAAATATATGGAAAGAATTAAATAGGCTCTACCTTTAAATAAATGGCTATATCTTCGTCAAAAATTGCCACATTTCAATTATAAAGGTGTTTTTAAAATTCGCTTGATCTTTGGAACAAAACTGCATTAAAATAATTTGACTTTCGACTCATCTAAGAAAGGTATTAAGGGATATTCTTCGATTAACAGAAAATATATGGAAAGCATTAAATAGGGTCTACCTTGAAATAAATGGCCATATCTTCGTCAAAAATTGCCCCATTTCAATTATAAAGGTGTTTTTAGAATTCACTCGATCTTTGGAATAAAACTGCGTTAAAATAATTTGACTTCCGACTCATCTAAGAAAGATATTAAGGGATATTCTTTGATTAACAGAAAATATATGGAAAGTATTAAATAGGGTCTACCTTGAAATAAATGGCCATATCTTCGTCAAAAATTGCCCCATTTCAATTATAAAGGTGTTTTTAGAATTCACTCAATCTTTGGAACAAAACTGCGTTAAAATAATTTGACTTTCGACTCATCTAAGAAAGATATTAAGGGATATTCTTCAATAAATAGAAAATATATGGAAAGCATTAAATAGGGTCTACCTTGAAATAAATGGCCATATCTTCGTCAAAAATTGCCCCATTTCAATTATAAAGGTGTTTTTAGAATTCACTAGATCTTTGGAACAAAATTGCATTAAAATAATTTGACTTCCAACTCATCTAAGAAAGATATTAAGGGATATTCTTCGATTAATAGAAATTATAGGGCAAACATTAAATAGGGTCAACCTTGAAATAAATGGCCATATCTTCGTCAAAATTCCCCTATTTCAATTATAAAGGTGTTTTTAGAATTCACTTGATCTTTGAAACAAAACTGCATTAAAATAATTTGACTTCCGACTCATCTAAGAAAGATATTAAGGGATATTCTTCGATTAATAGAAAATATAAGCCAAACATTAAATAGGGTCAACCTTGAAATAAATGGCCATATCTTCGTCAAAAATTGCCCCATTTCAATTATAAAGGTGTTTTTAGAATTCACTCAATCTTTGGAACAAAACTGCATTAAAATAATTTGACTTCCGACTCATCTAAGAAAGATATTAAGGGATATTCTTCGATAAATAGAAAATATATGGAAAGCATTAAATAGGGTCTACCTTGAAATAAATGGCCATATCTTCGTCAAAAATTGCCCCATTTCAATTATAAAGGTGTTTTTAGAATTCACTTGATCTTTGGAACAAAACTGCATTAAAATAATTTGACTTCCGACTCATCTAAGAAAGATATTAAGGGATATTCTTCGATTAATAGAAAATATAAGCCAAACATTAAATAGGGTCAACCTTGAAATAAATGGCCATATCTTCGTCAAAAATTGCCCTATTTCAATTATAAAGGTGTTTTTAGAATTCACTTGATCTTTGAAACAAAACTGCATTAAAATAATTTGACTTCCGACTCATCTAAGAAAGATATTAAGGGATATTCTTCGATTAATAGAAAATATAAGCCAAACATTAAATAGGGTCAACCTTGAAATAAATGGCCATATCTTCGTCAAAAATTGCCCCATTTCAATTATAAAGGTGTTTTTAGAATTCACTCGATCTTTGGAACAAAACTGCATTAAAATAATTTGACTTCCGACTCATCTAAGAAAGATATTAAGGGATATTCTTTGATTAACAGAAAATATATGGAAAGCATTAAATAGGGTCTACCTTGAAATAAATGGCCATATCTTCGTCTAAAATTGCCCCATTTCAATTATAAAGGTGTTTTTAGAATTCACTCAATCTTTGGAACAAAACTGCATTCAAATAATTTGACTTCCGACTCATCTAAGAAAGGTATTAAGGGATATTCTTCGATAAATAGAAAATATATGGAAAGTATTAAATAGGGTCTACCTTGAAATAAATGGCCATATCTTCGTCAAAAATTGCCCCATTTCAAATATAAAGGTGTTTTTAGAATTCACTCAATCTTTGGAACAAAACTGCGTTAAAATAATTTGACTTTCGACTCATCTAAGAAAGATATTAAGGGATATTCTTCAATAAATAGAAAATATATGGAAAGCATTAAATAGGGTCTACCTTGAAATAAATGGCCATATCTTCGTCAAAAATTGCCCCATTTCAATTATAAAGGTGTTTTTAGAATTCACTAGATCTTTGGAACAAAATTGCATTAAAATAATTTGACTTCCAACTCATCTAAGAAAGATATTAAGGGATATTCTTCGATTAATAGAAATTATAGGGCAAACATTAAATAGGGTCAACCTTGAAATAAATGGCCATATCTTCGTCAAAAATTGCCCTATTTCAATTATAAAGGTGTTTTTAGAATTCACTTGATCTTTGAAACAAAACTGCATTAAAATAATTTGACTTCCGACTCATCTAAGAAAGATATTAAGGGATATTCTTCGATTAATAGAAAATATAAGCCAAACATTAAATAGGGTCAACCTTGAAATAAATGGCCATATCTTCGTCAAAAATTGCCCCATTTCAATTATAAAGGTGTTTTTAGAATTCACTCAATCTTTGGAACAAAACTGCATTAAAATAATTTGACTTCCGACTCATCTAAGAAAGATATTAAGGGATATTCTTCGATAAATAGAAAATATATGGAAAGCATTAAATAGGGTCTACCTTGAAATAAATGGCCATATCTTCGTCAAAAATTGCCCCATTTCAATTATAAAGGTGTTTTTAGAATTCACTTGATCTTTGGAACAAAACTGCATTAAAATAATTTGACTTCCGACTCATCTAAGAAAGATATTAAGGGATATTCTTCGATTAATAGAAAATATAAGCCAAACATTAAATAGGGTCAACCTTGAAATAAATGGCCATATCTTCGTCAAAAATTGCCCCATTTCAATTATAAAGATGTTTTTGGAATTCGCTCGATCTTTGGAACAAAACTGCATTAAAATTATTTGACTTCCAACTCATCTAAGAAAGATATTAAGGGATATTCTTCGATAAATAGAAAATATATGGAAAGCATTAAATAGGGTCAACCTTGAAATAAATGGCCATATCTTCGTCAAAAATTGCCCCATTTCAATTATGAAGGTGTTTTTAGAATTCTTCTTCTTTTAGAAAACTGCATTAAAATAATTTGACTTCCGACTCATCTAAGAAAGATATTAAGGGATATTCTTCGATAAATAGAAAATATATGGAAAGAATTAAATAGGCTCTACCTTTAAATAAATGGCTATATCTTCGTCAAAAATTGCCACATTTCAATTATAAAGGTGTTTTTAAAATTCGCTTGATCTTTGGAACAAAACTGCATTCAAATAATTTGACTTTCGACTCATCTAAGAAAGGTATTAAGGGATATTCTTCGATAAATAGAAAATATATGGAAAGTATTGAATAGGGTCTACCTTGAAATAAATGGCCATATCTTCGTCAAAAATTGCTCCATTTCAATTATAAAGGTGTTTTTAGAATTCACTCGATCTTTGGAACAAAACTGCGTTAAAATAATTTGACTTCCGACTCATCTAAGAAAGATATTAAGGGATATTCTTTGATTAACAGAAAATATATGGAAAGTATTAAATAGGGTCTACCTTGAAATAAATGGCCATATCTTCGTCAAAAATTGCCCCATTTCAAATATAAAGGTGTTTTTAGAATTCACTCAATCTTTGGAACAAAACTGCGTTAAAATAATTTGACTTTCGACTCATCTAAGAAAGATATTAAGGGATATTCTTCAATAAATAGAAAATATATGGAAAGCATTAAATAGGGTCTACCTTGAAATAAATGGCCATATCTTCGTCAAAAATTGCCCCATTTCAATTATAAAGGTGTTTTTAGAATTCACTAGATCTTTGGAACAAAATTGCATTAAAATAATTTGACTTCCAACTCATCTAAGAAAGATATTAAGGGATATTCTTCGATTAATAGAAATTATAGGGCAAACATTAAATAGGGTCAACCTTGAAATAAATGGCCATATCTTCGTCAAAAATTGCCCTATTTCAATTATAAAGGTGTTTTTAGAATTCACTTGATCTTTGAAACAAAACTGCATTAAAATAATTTGACTTCCGACTCATCTAAGAAAGATATTAAGGGATATTCTTCGATTAATAGAAAATATAAGCCAAACATTAAATAGGGTCAACCTTGAAATAAATGGCCATATCTTCGTCAAAAATTGCCCCATTTCAATTATAAAGGTGTTTTTAGAATTCACTCAATCTTTGGAACAAAACTGCATTAAAATAATTTGACTTCCGACTCATCTAAGAAAGATATTAAGGGATATTCTTCGATAAATAGAAAATATATGGAAAGCATTAAATAGGGTCTACCTTGAAATAAATGGCCATATCTTCGTCAAAAATTGCCCCATTTCAATTATAAAGGTGTTTTTAGAATTCACTTGATCTTTGGAACAAAACTGCATTAAAATAATTTGACTTCCGACTCATCTAAGAAAGATATTAAGGGATATTCTTCGATTAATAGAAAATATAAGCCAAACATTAAATAGGGTCAACCTTGAAATAAATGGCCATATCTTCGTCAAAAATTGCCCCATTTCAATTATAAAGATGTTTTTGGAATTCGCTCGATCTTTGGAACAAAACTGCATTAAAATTATTTGACTTCCAACTCATCTAAGAAGGATATTAAGGGATATTCTTCGATAAATAGAAAATATATGGAAAGCATTAAATAGGGTCTACCTTGAAATAAATGGCCATATCTTCGTCAAAAATTGCCCCACTTCAATTATAAAGGTGTTTTTAGAATTCTTCTTCTTTTAGAAAACTGCATTAAAATAATTTGACTTCCGACTCATCTAAGAAAGATATTAAGGGATATTCTTTGATTAACAGAAAATATATGGAAAGTATTAAATAGGGTCAACCTTGAAATAAATGGCCATATCTTCGTCATAAATTGCCATATTTCAATTATAAAGGTGTTTTAAGAATTCACTCGATCTTTGGAAGAAAACTGCATTAAAATAATTTGACTTCCGACTCATCTAAGAAAGATATTAAGGGATATTCTTCAATAAATAGAAAATATATGGAAAGCATTAAATAGGGTCTACCTTGAAATAAATGGCCATATCTTCGTCAAAAATTGCCCCATTTCAATTATAAAGGCGTTTTTAGAATTCACTTGATCTTTGGAACAAAATTGCATTAAAATAATTTGACTTTCGACTCATCTAAGAAAGATATGAAGGGATATTCTTCGATTACTATAAATTATAAGGCAAACATTAAATAGGGTCAACCTTGAAATAAATGGCCATATCTTCGTCAAAAATTGCCCCATTTCAATTATAAAGGTGTTTTTAGAACTCACTTGATCTTTGAAACAAAATTGCATTAAAATAATTTGACTTCCGACCCATCTAAGAAAGATATTAAGGGATATTCTTCGATAAATAGAAAATATATGGAAAGCATTAAATAGGCTCTACCTTGAAATAAATGGCCATATCTTCGTCAAAAATTGCCCCATTTCAATTATAAAGGTGTTTTTAATATTCACTCGACCTTTGAAACAAAATTGCATTAAAATAATTTGACTTCCGACTCATCTAAGAAAGATATTAAGGGATATTCTTCGATTAATAGAAAATATAAGGCAAACACTAAATTGGGTCAACCTTGAAATAAATGGCCATATCTTCGTCAAAAATTGCCCCATTTCAATTATAAAGGTGTTTTTAGAATTCACTTGATCTTTGAAACAAAACTGCATTAAAATAATTTGACTTCCGACTCATCTAAGAAAGATATTAAGGGATATTCTTGATTAACAGAAAATATGTGGAAAGCATTAAATAGGGTCTACCTTGAAATAAATGGCCATATCTTCGTCAAAAATTGCCCCATTTCAATTATAAAGGTGTTTTCAATATTCACTCGATCTTTAAAACAAAACTGCATTAAAATAATTTGACTTCCGACTCATCTAAGAAAGATATAAAGGGATATTCTTCGATTAATAGAAAATATAAATCAAACATTAAATTGGGTCAACCTTGAAATAAATGGCCATATCTTCGTCCAAAATTGCCCCATTTCATTTATAAAGGTGTTTTTAGAATTCACTCGATCTTTGAAACAAAACTGCATTAAAATAATTTGACTTCCGACTCATCTAAGAAAGATATTAAGGGATATTCTTGATTAACAGAAAATATGTGGAAAGCATTAAATAGGGTCTACCTTGAAATAAATGGCCATATCTTCGTCAAAAATTGCCCCATTTCAATTATAAAGGTGTTTTTAATATTCACTCGATCTTTGAAACAAAACTGCATTAAAATAATTTGACTTCCGACTCATCTAAGAAAGATATAAAGGGATATTCTTCGATTAATAGAAAATATAAATCAAACATTAAATTGGGTCAACCTTGAAATAAATGGCCATATCTTCGTCAAAAATTGCCCCATTTCAATTATAAAGATGTTTTTGGAATTCGCTCGATCTTTGGAACAAAACTGTTTTAAAATAATTTGACTTACGACTCATCTAAGAAAGATATTAAGAGATATTCTTCGATTAATAGAAAATATAGGGCAAACATTAAATAGAGTCAACCTTTAAATAAATGGCCATATCTTCGTCAAAAATTGCCCCATTTCACTTATGAAGGTGTTTTTAGAATTTAATCGATCTTTGGAACAAAACTGCATTAAAATAATTTGACTTCCGACTCATCTAAGAAAGATATTAAGAGATATTCTTCGATTAATAGAAAATATAAGGCAAACATTAAATACCAACCTTGAAATAAATGGCCATATCTTTGTCTCAAATTGGCCCATTTCAATTATAAAGGTGTTTTTAGAATTCACTCAATCTTTGGAACAAAACTGCATTAAAATAATTTGACTTCCGACTCATCTAAGAAAGATATTAAGAGATATTCTTCGATTAATAGAAAATATAAGGCAAACATTAAATAGGGTCAACCTTGAAATAAATGGCTATATCTTCGTCAACAATTGCCCCATTTCAATTATAAAAGTGTTTTTGGAATTCGCTCGATCTTTGGAACAAAACTGCATTAAAATAATTTGACTTCCGACTCATCTAAGAAAGATATTAAGGGATATTTTTGATTAACAGAAAATATATGGAAAGCATTAAATAGGGTCTATCTTGAAATAAATGGCCATATCTTCGTCAAAAATTGCCCCATTTCAATTATAAAGGTGTTTTTAGAATACACTCGATCTTTGGAACAAAACTGCATTAAAATAATTTGATTTCCGACTCATCTAAGAAAGATATTAAGGGATATTCTTGATTAACAGAAAATATGTGGAAAGCATTAAATAAGGTCTATCTTGAAATAAATGGCCATATCTTCGTCAAAAATTGCCCCATTTCAATTATAAAGATGTTTTTGGAATTCGCTCGATCTTTGGATCAAAACTGCATTCAAATTATTTGACTTCCAACTCATCTAAGAAGGATATTAAGGGATATTCTTCGATAAATAGAAAATATATGGAAAGCATTAAATAGGGTCTACCATGAAATAAATGACCATATCTTCGTCAAAAATTGCCCCATTTCAATTATAAAGGTGTTTTTAGAATTCACTCGATCTTTGGAACAAAACTGCATTAAAATAATTTGACTTCCGACTCATCTAAGAAAGATATTAAGAGATATTCTTCGATTAATAGAAAATATAAGGCAAACATTAAATACCAACCTTGAAATAAATGGCCATATCTTTGTCTCAAATTGGCCCATTTCAATTATAAAGGTGTTTTTAGAATTCGCTCAATATTTGGAACAAAACTGCATTAAAATAATTTGACTTCCGACTCATCTAAGAGAGATATTAAGGGATATTGTTGATTAACAGAAAATATATGGAAAGCATTAAATAGGGTCTACCTTGAAATAAATGGCCATATCTTCGTCCAAAATTGCCCCATTTCAATTATAAAGGTGTTTTTAGAATTCGCTCGATCTTTGGAACAAAACTGCATTAAAATAATTTGATTTCCGACTCATCTAAGAAAGATATTAAGGGATATTCTTCGATAAATAGAAAATATATGGAAAGCATTAAATAGGGTCTACCTTGAAATAAATGGCCATATCTTCGTCAAAAATTGCCCCATTGCAATTATAAAGATGTTTTTGGAATTCGCTCGATCTTTGGAACAAAACTGCATTAAAATAATTTGACTTTCGACTCATCTAAGAAAGATATTAAGGGATATTCTTCGATAAATAGAAAATATATGGAAAGCATTAAATAGGCTCTACCTTGAAATAAATGGCCATATCTTCGTCAAAAATTGCCCCATTTCAATTATAGAGGTGTTTTTAGAATTCACTTGATCTTTGAAACAAAACTGCATTAAAATAATTTGACTTCCGTTGATCTAAGAAAGATATTAAGGGATATTCTTCGATAAATAGAAAATATATGGAAAGCATTAAATAGGGTCTACCTTGAAATAAATGGCCATATCTTCGTCAAAAATTGCCCCATTTCAATTATAAAGGTGTTTTTAGAATTCAATCAATCTTTGAAACAAAACTGCATTAAAATAATTTGACTTCCGGCTCATCTAAGAAAGATATTAAGAGATATTCTTCGATTAGTAGAAAATATAAGCCAAACATTAAATAGGGTCAACCTTGAAATAAATGGCCATATCTTTGTCTCAAATTGCCCCATTTCAATTATAAAGGTGTTTTTAGAATTCACTCAATCTTTGGAACAAAACTGCATTAAAATAATTTGACTTTCGAATCATCTAAGAAAGATATTAAGAGATATTCTTCGATTAATAGAAAATATAAGGCAAACATTAAATAGGGTCAACCTTGAAATAAATGGCCATATCTTCGTCAAAAATTGCCCCATTTCAATTATAGAGGTGTTTTTAGAATTCACTCGATTTTTGGAACAAAACTGATTTAAAATAATTTGACTTCCGACTCATCTAAGAAAGATAGTAAGGGATATTCTTCGATTAATAGAAAATATAAGCCAAACATTAAATAGGGTCAACCTTGAAATAATTGGCCATATCTTTGTCTCAAATTGCCCCATTTCAATTATGGAGGTGGTTTTAGAATTCACTCAATCTTTGGAACAAAACTGCATTAAAATAATTTGACTTCCGACTCATCTAAGAAAGATATTAAGGGATATTTTTGATTAACAGAAAATATATGGAAAGCATTAAATAGGGTCTACCTTGAAATAAATGGCCATATCTTCGTCCAAAATTGCCCCATTTCAATTATAAAGGTGTTTTTAGAATTCACTCGATCTTTGAAACAAAACTGCATTAAAATAATTTGATTTCCGACTCATCTAAGAAAGATATTAAGGGATATTCTTGATTAACAGAAAATATGTGGAAAGCATTAAATAAGGTCTATCTTGAAATAAATGGCCATATCTTCGTCAAAATTGCCCCATTTCAATTACAAAGATGTTTTTGGAATTCGCTCGATCTTTGGATCAAAACTGCATTCAAATTATTTGACTTCCAACTCATCTAAGAAGGATATTAAGGGATATTCTTCGATAAATAGAAAATATATGGAAAGCATTAAATAGGGTCTACCATGAAATAAATGACCATATCTTCGTCAAAAATTGCCATATTTCAATTATGAAGGTGTTTTTAGAATTCACTCGATCTTTGGAACAAAACTGCATTAAAATAATTTGACTTCCGACTCATCTAAGAAAGATATTAAGGGATATTCTTGATTAACAGAAAATATAAGGCAAACATTAAATACCAACCTTGAAATAAATGGCCATATCTTTGTCTCAAATTGGCCCATTTCAATTATAAAGGTGTTTTTAGAATTCGCTCGATCTTTGGAACAAAACTGCATTAAAATAATTTGACTTCCGACTCATCTAAGAAAGATATTAAGGGATATTCTTCGATAAATAGAAAATATAAGGAAAGCAGTAAATAGGGTCTACCTTGAATTAAATGGCCATATCTTCGTCAAAAATTGCCCCATTTCAATTATAAAGGTGTTTTTAGAATTCACTCAATCTTTGGAACAAAACTGCATTAAAATAATTTTGACTTCCGACTCATCTAAGAAAGATATTAAGGGATATTCTTCGATAAATAGAAAATATATGGAAAGCATTAAATAGGGTCTACCTTGAAATAAATGGCCATATCTTCGTCAAAAATTGCCCCATTTTAATTATAAAAATGTTTTTAGAATTCGCTCAACCTTTGGAACAAAACTTTTTTAAAATAATTTGACTTCCGACTCATCTAAAAAATATATTAAGGGATATTCTTCGATAAATAGAAAATATATGGAAAGCATTAAATAGGCTCTACCTTGAAATAAATGGCCATATCTTCGTCAAAAATTGCCCCATTTCAATTATAGAGGTGTTTTTAGAATTCACTTGATCTTTGGAACAAAACTGCATTAAAATAATTTGACTTCCGTTGATCTAAAAAATATATTAAGGGATATTCTTCGATAAATAGAAAATATATGGAAAGCATTAAATTGGCTCTACCTTGAAATAAATGGCCATATCTTCGTCAAAAATTGCCCCATTTCAATTATAGAGGTGTTTTTAGAATTCACTTGATCTTTGAAACAAAACTGCATTAAAATAATTTGACTTCCGACTCATCTAAGAAAGATATTAAGAGATATTCTTAGATTAGTAGAAAATATAAGCCAAACATTAAATAGGGTCAACCTTGAAATAAATGGCCATATCTTTGTCTCAAACTGCCCCATTTCAATTATAAAGGTGTTTTTAGAATTCACTCAATCTTTGGAACAAAACTGCATTAAAATAATTTGACTTCCGACTCATCTAAGAAAGATATTAAGAGATATTCTTCGATTAATAGAAAATATAAGGCAAACATTAAATAGGGTCAACCTTGAAATAAATGGCCATATCTTCGTCAAAAATTGCCCCATTTCAATTATAGAGGTGTTTTTAGAATTCACTCGATTTTTGGAACAAAACTGATTTAAAATAATTTGACTTCTGTCTCATCTAAGAAAGATAGTAAGGGATATTCTTCGATTAATAGAAAATATAAGCCAAACATTAAATAGGGTCAACCTTGAAATAATTGGCCATATCTTTGTCTCAAATTGCCCCATTTCAATTATGGAGGTGGTTTTAGAATTCACTTGATCTTTGGAACAAAACTGCATTAAAATAATTTGACTTCCGACTCATCTAAGAAAGATATTAAAGGATATTGTTGATTAACAGAAAATATATGGAAAGCATTAAATAGGGTCTACCTTGAAATAAATGGCCATATCTTCGTCCAAAATTGCCCCATTTCAATTATAAAGGTGTTTTTAGAATTCACTCGATCTTTGGAACAAAACTGCATTAAAATATTTTGACTTGCGATTCATCTAAGAAAGATATTAAGGGATATTGTTGATTAACAGAAAATATATGGAAAGCATTAAATAGGGTCTACCTTGAAATAAATGGCCATATCTTCGTCCAAAATTGCCCCATTTCAATTATAAAGGTATTTTTAGAATTCACTCAATCTTTGGAACAAAACTGCATTAAAATAATTTGACTTCCGACTCATCTAAGAAAGATATTAAGAGATATTCTTCGATTAATAGAAAATATAAGCCAAACATTAAATAGGGTCAACCTTGAAATAAATGGCCATATCTTCGTCAAAAATTGCCCGATTTCAATTATAAAAGTGTTTTTGGAATTCGCTCGATCTTTGGAACAAAACTGCATTAAATTATTTTGACTTGCGATTCATCTAAGAAAGATATTAAGGGATATTGTTGATTAACAGAAAATATATGGAAAGCATTAAATAGGGTCTACCTTGAAATAAATGGCCATATCTTCGTTCAAAATTGCCCCATTTCAATTATAAAGGTGTTTTTAGAATTCACTCAATCTTTGGAACAAAACTGCATTAAAATAATTTGACTTCCGACTCATCTTAGAAAGATATTAAGAGATATTCTTCGATTAATAGAAAATATAAGGCAAACATTAAATAGGGTCTACCTTGAAATAAATGGCTATATCTTCGTCAACAATTGCCCCATTTCAATTATAAAGGTGTTTTTGGAATTCGCTCGATCTTTGGAATAAAACTGCACTAAAATAAGTTGATTTCCGACTCATCTAAGAAAGATATTAAGGGATATTCTTGATTAACAGAAAATATGTGGAAAGCATTAAATAAGGTCTATCTTGAAATAAATGGCCATATCTTCGTCAAAAATTGCCCCATTTCAATTATAAAGCTGTTTTTGGAATTCGTTCGATCTTTGGATCAAAACTGCATTCAAATTATTTGACTTCCAACTCATCTAAGAGGGATATTAAGGGATATTCTCCGATAAATAGAAAATATATGGAAAGCATTAAATAGGGTCTACCATGAAATAAATGGCCATATCTTTGTCTCAAATTGCCCCATTTCAATTATGAAGGTGTTTTTAGAATTCGCTCGATCTTTGGAACAAAACTGCATTAAAATAATTTGACTTCCGACTCATCTAAGAAAGATATTAAGGGATATTCTTCGATTAATAGAAAATATAAGCCAAACATTAAATAGGGTCAACCTTGAAATAAATGGCCATATCTTCGTTAAAAAGTGCCCCATTTCAATTATAAAGGTGTTTTTAGAATTCACTCGATTTTTGGAACAAAACTGATTTAAAATAATTTAACTTCCGACTCATCTAAGAAAGATAGTAAGGGATATTCTTCGATTAATAGAAAATATAAGCCAAACATTAAATAGGGTCAACCTTGAAATAATTGGCCATATCTTTGTCTCAAATTGCCCCATTTCAATTATGGAGGTGGTTTTAGAATTCACTTGATCTTTGGAACAAAACTGCATTAAAATAATTTGACTTCCGACTCATCTAAGAAAGATATTAAAGGATATTGTTGATTAACAGAAAATATATGGAAAGCATTAAATAGGGTCTACCTTGAAATAAATGGCCATATCTTCGTCCAAAATTGCCCCATTTCAATTATAAAGGTGTTTTTAGAATTCACTCGATCTTTGGAACAAAACTGCATTAAATTATTTTGACTTGCGATTCATCTAAGAAAGATATTAAGGGATATTGTTGATTAACAGAAAATATATGGAAAGCATTAAATAGGGTCTACCTTGAAATAAATGGCCATATCTTCGTCCAAAATTGCCCCATTTCAATTATAAAGGTGTTTTTAGAATTCACTCAATCTTGGGAATAAAACTGCATTAAAATAATTTGACTTCCGACTCATCTAAGAAAGATATTAAGAGATATTCTTCGATTAATAGAAAATATAAGCCAAACATTAAATAGGGTCAACCTTGAAATAAATGGCCATATCTTCGTCAAAAATTGCCCGATTTCAATTATAAAAGTGTTTTTGGAATTCGCTCGATCTTTGGAACAAAACTGCATTAAATTATTTTGACTTGCGATTCATCTAAGAAAGATATTAAGGGATATTGTTGATTAACAGAAAATATATGGAAAGCATTAAATACGGTCTACCTTGAAATAAATGGCCATATCTTCGTCCAAAATTGCCCCATTTCAATTATAAAGATGTTTTTGGAATTCGCTCGATCTCTGGATCAAAACTGCATTAAAATAATTTGACTTCCGACTCATCTTAGAAAGATATTAAGAGATATTCTTCGATTAATAGAAAATATAAGGCAAACATTAAATAGGGTCTACCTTGAAATAAATGGCTATATCTTCGTCAACAATTGCCCCATTTCAATTATAAAGGTGTTTTTGGAATTCGCTCGATCTTTGGAACAAAACTGCATTAAAAATAATTTGACTTCCGACTCATCTAAGAAAGATATTAAGGGATATTTTTGATTAACAGAAAATATATGGAAAGCATTAAATAGGGTCTACCTTGAAATAAATGGCCATATCTTCGTCCAAAATTGCCCCATTTCAATTATAAAGGTGTTTTTAGAATTCACTCGATCTTTGGAACAAAACTGCACTAAAATAAGTTGATTTCCGACTCATCTAAGAAAGATATTAAGGGATATTCTTGATTAACAGAAAATATGTGGAAAGCATTAAATAAGGTCTATCTTGAAATAAATGGCCATATCTTCGTCAAAAATTGCCCCATTTCAATTATAAGGATGTTTTTGGAATTCGCTCGATCTTTGGATCAAAACTGCATTCAAATTATTTGACTTCCAACTCATCTAAGAGGGATATTAAGGGATATTCTCCGATAAATAGAAAATATATGGAAAGCATTAAATAGGGTCTACCATGAAATAAATGACCATATCTTCGTCAAAAATTGCCATATTTCAATTATGAAGGTGTTTTTAGAATTCGCTCGATCTTTGGAACAAAACTGCATTAAAATAATTTGACTTCCGACTCATCTAAGAAAGATATTAAGGGATATTCTTCGATAAATAGAAAATATAAGCCAAACATTAAATAGGGTCAACCTTGAAATAAATGGCCATATCTTCGTCAAAAAGTGCCCCATTTCAATTATAAAGGTGTTTTTAGAATTCACTCGATCTTTGGAACAAAACTGCATTAAAATAGTTTGACTTCCGACTCATCTAAGAAAGATATTAAGGGATATTCTTCGATAAATAGAAAATATATGGAAAGCATTAAATAGGCTCTACCTTGAAATAAATGGCCATATCTTCGTCAAAAATTGCCCTATTTCAATTATAGAGGTGTTTTTAGAATTCACTTGATCTTTGAAACAAAATTGCATTAAAATAATTTGACTTCCGTTGATCTAAGAAAGATATTAAGGGATATTCTTCGAATTCTAGAAAATATAAGGCAAACATTAAATACCAACCTTGAAATAAATGGCCATATCTTTGTCTCAAATTGGCCCATTTCAATTATAAAGGTGTTTTTAGAATTCGCTCGATCTTTGGAACAAAACTGCATTAAAATAATTTGACTTCCGACTCATCTAAGAAAGATATTAAGGGATATTCTTCGATTAATAGAAAATATAAGCCAAACATTAAATAGGGTCAACCTTGAAATAAATGGCCATATCTTCGTCAAAAATTGCACCATTTCAATTATAAAGGTGTTTTTAGAATTCACTCAATCTTTGGAACAAATCTGCATTCAAATAATTTGACTTCCGACTCAGCTAAGAAAGATATTAAGGGATATTCTTCGATAAATAGAAAATATATGGAAAGCATTAAATAGGCTCTACCTTGAAATAAATGGCCATATCTCGTCAAAAATTGCTCCATTTCAATTATAGAGGTGTTTTTAGAATTCACTTGATCTTTGAAACAAAACTGCATTAAAATAATTTGACTTCCGACTCATCTAAGAAAGATATTAAGAGATAATCTTCGATAAATAGAAAATATATGGAAAGCATTAAATAGGGTCTACCTTGAAATAAATGGCCATATCTTCGTCAAAAATTGCCCCATTTCAATTATAGAGGTGTTTTTAGAATTCACTCGATCTTTGGAACAAAACTGCATTAAAATAATTTGACTTCCGACTCATCTAAGAAAGATATTAAGAGATATTCTTCGATTAGTAGAAAATATAAGCCAAACATTAAATAGGGTCAACCTTGAAATAAATGGCCATATCTTTGTCTCAAATTGCCCCATTTCAATTATAGAGGTGTTTTTAGAATTCACTCGATCTTTGGAACAAAACTGCATTAAAATAATTTGACTTCCGACTCATCTAAGAAAGATATTAAGAGATATTCTTCGATTAATAGAAAATATAAGGCAAACATTAAATAGGGTCAACCTTGAAATAAATGGCCATATCTTCGTCAAAAATTGCCCCATTTCAATTATAAAGGTGTTTTTAGAATTCACTCAATCTTTGAAACAAAACTGCATTAAAACAATTTGACTTTCGACTCATCTAAGAAAGATAGTAAGGGATATTCTTCGATTAATAGAAAATATAAGCCCAACATTAAATAGGGTCAACCTTGAAATAATTGGCCATATCTTTGTCTCAAATTGCCCCATTTCAATTATGGAGGTGGTTTTAGAATTCACTCGATCTTTGGAACAAAACTGCATTAAAATATTTTGACTTGCGATTCATCTAAGAAAGATATTAAGGGATATTGTTGATTAACAGAAAATATATGGAAAGCATTAAATAGGGTCTACCTTGAAATAAATGGCCATATCTTCGTCAAAAATTGCCCCATTTCAATTATAAAGGTGTTTTTAGAATTCACTTGATCTTTGGAACAAAATTACATTAAAATAATTTGACTTCCGACTCATCTAAGAAAGATATTAAGAGATATTCTTCGATTAATAGAAAATATAAGCCAAACATTAAATAGGGTCAACCTTGAAATAAATGGCCATATCTTCGTCAAAAATTGCCCGATTTCAATTATAAAAGTGTTTTTGGAATTCGCTCGATCTTTGGAACAAAACTGCATTAAAATAATTTGACTTCCGACTCATCTAAGAAAGATATTAAGGGATATTCTTCGATAAATAGAAAATATATGGAAAGCATTAAATAGGCTCTACCTTGAAATAAATGGCCATATCTTCGTCAAAAATTGCCCTATTTCAATTATAGAGGTGTTTTTAGAATTCAACTTGATCTTTGAAACAAACTGCATTAAAATAATTTGACTTCGTGATCTAAGAAAGATATTAAGGGATATTCTCGAATTCTAGAAAATATAAGGCAAACATTAAATACCAACCTTGAAATAAATGGCCATATCTTTGTCTCAAATTGGCCCATTTCAATTATAAAGGTGTTTTTAGAATTCGCTCGATCTTTGGAACAAAACTGCATTAAAATAATTTGACTTCCGACTCATCTAAGAAAGATATTAAGGGATATTCTTCGATTAATAGAAAATATAAGCCAAACATTAAATAGGGTCAACCTTGAAATAAATGGCCATATCTTCGTCAAAAATTGCCCCATTTCAATTATAAAGGTGTTTTTAGAATTCACTCGATCTTTGGAACAAAACTGCATTAAAATAATTTGACTTCCGACTCATCTAAGAAAGATATTAAGGGATATTCTTCGATAAATAGAAAATATATGGAAAGCATTAAATAGGCTCTACCTTGAAATAAATGGCCATATCTTCGTCAAAAATTGCCCTATTTCAATTATAGAGGTGTTTTTAGAATTCACTTGATCTTTGAAACAAAACTGCATTAAAATAATTTGACTTCCGTTCATCTAAGAAAGATATTAAGGGATATTCTTCGAATTCTAGAAAATATATGGAAAGCATTAAATATGGTCTACCTTGAAATAAATGGCCATATCTTCGTCAAAAATTGCCCCATTTCAATTATAGAGGTGTTTTTAGAATTCGCTCGATCTTTGGAACAAAACTGCATTAAAATAATTTGACTTCCGACTCATCTAAGAAAGATATTAAGAGATATTCTTCGATTAATAGAAAATATAAGGCAAACATTAAATAGGGTCAACCTTGAAATAAATGGCCATATCTTTGTCTCAAATTGCCCCATTTCAATTATAGAGGTGTTTTTAGAATTCACTCGATCTTTGGAACAAAACTGCAATAAAATAATTTGACTTCCGACTCATCTAAGAAAGATATTAAGAGATATTCTTCGATTAATAGAAAATATAAGGCAAACATTAAATAGGGTCAACCTTGAAATAAATGGCCATATCTTCGTCAAAAATTGCCCCATTTCAATTATAGAGGTGTTTTTAGAATTCGCTCGATCTTTGGAACAAAACTGCATTAAAATAATTTGACTTTCGACTCATCTAAGAAAGATAGTAAGGGATATTCTTCGATTAATAGAAAATATAAGCCAAACATTAAATAGGGTCAACCTTGAAATAATTGGCCATATCTTTGTCTCAAATTGCCCCATTTCAATTATGGAGGTGGTTTTAGAATTCACTCGATCTTTGGAACAAAACTGCATTAAAATATTTTGACTTGCGATTCATCTAAGAAAGATATTAAGGGATATTGTTGATTAACAGAAAATATATGGAAAGCATTAAATAGGGTCTACCTTGAAATAAATGGCCATATCTTCGTCCAAAATTGCCCCATTTCAATTATAAAGGTGTTTTTAGAATTCACTCAATCTTTGGAACAAAACTGCATTAAAATAATTTGACTTCCGACTCATCTAAGAAAGATATTAAGA